>NC_063442.1:6176265-6476265 GCF_020379485.1 Brassica napus
TATTGTTCTATTGGTTGTGATTTAACTTAGGATAACTAGACTTTTTGGGGACCAGACCACCTTTAGAATTTTTTCATCATGTTTTATTTTTAAATAATTTTCTTTAAAACTGCTATTTGGGAAAGTTTTTCATTTATAGATAAATTTGTCGAATTTTAGGGTTTGTGATTTAAAAAGTAGGATAACAAGTAGTTTCGGATGTATGATTTTCTAGAAGTTTTTTCATCATCAATGTTGGTTGTATTTTAAAATCAAATGCATTTCCTTCCTTAAAAACTGCTAGTTTTGGAAATTTTTCATTTTTTTAAAGAAGTGTAGATTTGCGTTTGTGGTTTTAAAATTAGATAACAAGAATATTTGTGGATAATGAGTATTCTTTTAGAATTTTCATCACCAATTTGTATTTTAAATAATTATTTCTTAAAACTGCTATTTTTGGAAAGCTTTCATTTTATAGATAAATATTGTAGATTTAGGTTTTGTGATTTAAAACTTAGGATACTAGACTATTTGTGGACAGATGAACACTCTTTAGAATTTTTCATCAATGGTGTATTTTTAAATAGTTTTCTTAAAAACTGCTATTTTTGGAAAGTTTTCATTTTTTAAAGAAATATAGTAGATTTGAGTTTGTGATTTAAAATTAAGGATACAAGATATTTGTGGATATTGAGTATTCTTTTAGAAATTTTCATCACCAATTTGTATTTTTAAATATTTTTTTCTTAAAAACTACTATTTTTTTTGGAAAGTTTTCATTTATAATAATATTGTAGATTTGGGTAAGTGATTTAGAACTTAGGATACTAGACTATTGTGGACAGATGAACACTCTTTAAGAATTTTCATCAATAGTTGTATTTTTAAATAATTTTCTTAAAAACTGCTATTTTTGGAAAGTTTTCATTTTATAGATATATTGTAGATTTGGTTTGAAATTTAAAACTTAGGATACAGAATATTTGTGGATGGATGAGTATTATTAAAAGTTTTTTCATCAATGGGTGTATTTTTAAATAATTTTCTTAAAAACTGCTATTTTTCGGAAAGTTTTCATTTTTTTTAAAGAAAATATAGTAGATTTGAGTTTGTGGTTTAAAATTAAGATAACAAGATATTTGTGGATAATTGAGTATTCTTTTAGAATTTTCAATCACCAATTTGTTTTAAATAATTTTTCTTAAAACTGCTATTTTTGGAAAGTTTTCATTTTATAGATAAATTTTGTAGATTTGGTTTGTGATTTAGAACTTATGATAACTAGACTATTTGTGGACTGATGACTCTCTTTAAGAATTTTTCATCAATAGGTTGTATTTTTAAATAATTTTCTTAAAAACTGCTATTTTTGGAAAGTTTTCATTTTATAGATATATTGTAGATTTGGGTTTGTGATTTAATTAGAATAACAAGAGTATTTGTGGATAGATGAGTCTATATTAAGAATTTTTCATCAATGTGTTGTATTTTAAATAATTTTTTAAAAACTGCTATTTTTGGAAAGTTTTCATTTTTTAAAGAAATATAGTAGTTTGAGTTTGTGGTTAAAAATTAAGATAACAGAATATTTGTGGATAATTGAGTATTCTTTTAGAAAATTTCATCACCAATTTGTATTTTTAAATAATTATTTCTTAAAAACTGCTATTTTTGGAAAGTTTTTCATTTTATAGATAAATATTGTAGATTTGGGTAAGTGATTTAGAACTTAGGATAACTAGACTATTTGGGACAGATGAACACTCTTTAAGAATTTTTCATCAATAGGTTGTATTTTAATATTTTCTTAAAACTGCTATTTTTTGAAAGTTTTCATTTTATAGATAATATGTAGATTTGGGTTTGAATTAAAAATTAGGAAACAAGAATATTTGTGATGGATGAGTCTTATTAAGTTTTTTTCATCAATGGGTTGTATTTTTAAAAATATTTTTTTTAAAACTGCATATTTTGGAAAGTTTTCATTTTTTTATAGAAAAATAGTAGATTTGAGTTGTGGTTTAAAATTAAGATAACAAGAATATTTGTGGATAATTGAGTATTCTTTTAGAAATTTTCATCACCAATTGTATTTTTAAATAATTTTTTCTTAAAAACTGCTATTTTTGGAAAGTTTTCATTTTATAGATAATTTTGTAGATTTAGTTTGTGATTTAGAACTTATGATAACTAGACTATTGTGGACTGATGAACACTCTTTAAGAATTTTTCATCAATATTTATATTTTAAATAATTTTCTTAAAAACTGCTATTTTTGAAAGTTTTCATTTTATAGATAAATATTGTAGATTTGGGTTTGTGATTTAAAAATTAGGATAACAAGAGTATTTGTGGATAGATGAGTATTATTTTAGAATTTTTCATCAACGTGTTGTATTTTTAAATAATTTTCTTAAAAACTGCTATTTTGGAAAGTTTTCATTTTTTAAAGAAATATAGTAGATTTGAGTTTGTGGTTTAAAGTTAAGATAACAAGAATATTTTCGGATAATTGAGTATTCTTTTAGAAATTTTCATCACCAATTGTATTTTTAAATAATTTTTTTAAAAACTGCTATTTTGGAAAGTTTTCATTTTATAGATAAATATTGTAGATTGGGTTTGTGATTTAGAATTTAGGATAACTAGACTATTTGTGGACAGATGAACACTCTTTAAGAATTTTTCATCAATAGGTTGTATTTTAAATAATTTTCTAAAAACTGCTATTTTTGGAAAGTTTTCATTTTATAGATAAATATTGTAGATTTGGTTTGTGATTTGAAAATTAGGATAACAAGGAATTGTGGATAGATGAGTTTTATTTTAGAATTTTTCATCAACGTGTTGTATTTTTAAATAATTTTCTTAAAAACTGCTATTTTTGGAAAGTTTTCATTTTTTAAAGAAATATAGTAGATTTGAGTTTGTGGTTTAAAAATTAAGATAACAAGAATATTGTGGATAATTGAGTATTCTTTTAGAAATTTTTCATCACCAATTTGTATTTTTAAATAATTATTTCTTAAAAACTGCTATTTTTGGAAAGTTTTCATTTTAAGATAATATTGTAGATTTGGTTTTGTGATTTAGAACTTAGGATAACTAGACTATTTGTGGACAGATGAACTCTTTAAGAATTTTTCATCAATTTGTATTTTTTAAATAATTTTCTTAAAAACTGCTATTTTTGGAAAGTTTTCATTTTATAGATAAATATTGTAGATTTGGGTTTGTGATTTAAAAATTAGGATAACAAGAGTATTTGTGGATAGATGAGTATTATTTTAGAATTTTTCATCAACGTGTTGTATTTTTAAATAATTTTTTTTAAAACTGCTATTTTTTGAAAGTTTTCATTTTTTTAAGAAATATAGTAGATTTGAGTTTGTGGTTTAAAAATTAAGATAACAAGAATATTTGTGGATAATTGAGTATTCTTTTAATAAATTTTCATCACCAATTTGTATTTTTAAATATTATTTCTTAAAAACTGCTATTTTTGGAAAGTTTTCATTTTATAGAAAATATTGTAGATTTGGGTTTGTGATTTAGAACTTAGGATAACTAGACTATTTGTGGACAGATGAACACTCTTTAAGAATTTTTCATCAATAGGTTGTATTTTTAAATAATTTTCTTAAAAACTGCTATTTTTGGAAAGTTTTCATTTTATAGATAAATATTGTAGATTTGGGTTTGTGATTTAAAAATTAGGATAACAAGAGTATTTGTGGATAGATGAGTATTATTTAAGTTTTTTTCATCAATGGGTTGTATTTTTAAATCATTTTCTTAAAAACTGCTCTTTTCGGAAAGTTTTCATTTTTTTAAAGAATATAGTAGATTTGAGTTTGTGGTTTAAAATAAGATAACAAGAATATTTGTGGATATTGAGTATTCTTTTAGAAATTTTCATCACCAATTGTATTTTTAAATAATTTTTCTTAAAACTGCTATTTTTGGAAAGTTTTCATTTTAGATAAATTTTGTAGATTTGGTTTGTGATTTAGAACTTAGGATAACTAGACTATTTGTGGACAGATGAACACTCTTTAAGAATTTTTCATCATGGTTATATTTTTAAATAATTTTCTTAAAAACTGCTATTTTTGGAAATTTTTCATTTTATAGATAAATATTGTAGATTTGGGTTTGTGATTTAAAAATTAGGATAACAAGAGTATTTGTGGATAGATGAGTATTTTAGAATTTTTCATCAATTGTTGTATTTTTAAATAATTTTCTTAAAAACTGCTATTTTGGAAAGTTTTCATTTTTTTAAAGAAATATAGTAGATTTGAGTTTGTGGTTTAAAAATTAAGATAACAAGAATATTTGTGGATAATTGAGTATTCTTTTAGAAATTTTCATCACCAATTTGTATTTTTAAATAATTTTTTTTTAAACTGCTATTTTTGGAAAGTTTTCATTTTATAGATAAATATTGTAGATTTGGGATTGTGATTTAGAACTTAGGATAACTAGACTATTTGTGGACAGATGAACACTCTTTAAGAATTTTTCATCAATAGGTTGTATTTTTAAATAATTTTCTTAAAACTGCTATTTTTGGAAAGTTTTCATTTTATAGATAAATATTGTAGATTTGGGTTTGTGATTTAAAATTAGGATAACAAGACTATTTGTGGATAGATGAGTATTATTAAAGAATTTTTCATCAATGTGTTGTATTTTTAAATAATTTTCTTAAAAACTGCTATTTTTGAAAGTTTTCATTTTTTTAAAGAAATATAGTAGATTTGAGTTTGTGATTTAAAATTAAGATAACAAGAATATTTGTGGATAATTGAGTATTCTTTTAGAAATTTTCATCACCAATTTGTATTTTTAAATAATTTTTTTTAAAAACTGCTATTTTTGGAGAGTTTTCATTTTATAGATAAATATTGTAGATTTGGGTATGTGATTTAGAACTTAGGATAACTAGACTATTTGTGGACAGATGAACACTCTTTAAGAATTTTTCATCAATAGGTTGTATTTTTAAATAATTTTCTTAAAAACTGCTATTTTTGGAAAGTTTTCATTTTATAGATAAATATTGTAGATTTGGGTTTGTGATTTAAAAATTAGGATAACAAGAATATTTGTGGATAGATGAGTATTATTAAGAATTTTTCATCAATGTGTTGTATTTTTAAATAATTTTCTTAAAAACTGCTATTTTGGAAAGTTTTCATTTTTTTAAAGAAATATAGTAGATTTGAGTTTGTGGTTTAAAAATTAAGATAACAAGAATATTTGTGGATAATTGAGTATTCTTTTAGAAATTTTCATCACCAATTTGTATTTTTAAATAATTTTTTTTTAAAAACTGCTATTTTTGGAGAGTTTTCATTTTATAGATAAATATTGTAGATTTGGGTATGTGATTTAGAACTTAGGATAACTAGACTATTTGTGGACAGATGAACACTCTTTAAGAATTTTTCATCAATAGGTTGTATTTTTAAATAATTTTCTTAAAAACTGCTATTTTTGGAAAGTTTTCATTTTATAGATAAATATTGTAGATTTGGGTTTGTGATTTAAAATTAGGATAACAAGAATATTTGTGGATAGATGAGTATTATTTAAGAATTTTTCATCAATGTGTTGTATTTTTAAATAATTTTCTTTAAAACTGCTATTTTGGAAAGTTTTCATTTTTTTAAAGAAATATAGTAGATTTGAGTTTGTGGTTTAAAAATTAAGATAACAAGAATATTTGTGGATAATTGAGTATTCTTTTAGAAATTTTCATCACCAATTTGTATTTTTAAATAATTTTTTCTTAAAAACTGCTATTTTGGAAAGTTTTCATTTTATAGATAAATATTGTAGATTTGGGTTTGTGAATTTAAAATTAGGATAACAACTATTTGTGGACAGATGAGTATTATTTAAGATTTTTTCATCAATGAGTTGTATTTTTAAATAATTTTCTTAAAAACTGCTATTTTTGGAAAGTTTTCATTTTATAGATAAATATTGTAGATTTGGGTTTGTGATTTAAAAATTAGAATAACAAGAGTATTTGTGGATAGATGAGTATTATTTAAGAATTTTTCATCAATGTGTTGTATTTTTAAATAATTTTTTTTAAAAACTGCTATTTTTGGAAAGTTTTCATTTTTTTTAAGAAATATAGTAGATTTGAGTTTGTGGTTTAAAAATTAAGATAACAAGAATATTTGTGGATAATTGAGTATTCTTTTAGAAATTTTCATCACCAATTTGTCTTTTAAATAATTTTTCTTAAAACTGCTATTTTTGGAAAGTTTTCATTTTATAGATAAATTTTGTAGATTTAGGTTTGTGATTTATAACTTATGATAACTAGACTATTTGTGGACTGATGAACACTCTTTAAGAATTTTTCATCAATAGGTTGTATTTTTAAATAATTTTCTTAAAAACTGCTATTTTTGGAAAGTTTTCATTTTATAGATAAATATTGTAGATTTGGGTAAGTGATTTAGAACTTAGGATAACTAGACTATTTGTGGACAGATGAACACTCTTTAAGAATTTTTCATCAATATGTTGTATTTTTAAATAATTTTCTTAAAAACTGCTATTTTTGGAAAGTTTTCATTTTATAGATAAATATTGTAGATTTGGGTTTGAAATTTAAAAATTAGGATAACAAGAATATTTGTGGATAGATGAGTATTATTTAAGTTTTTTTCATCAATGGGTTGTATTTTTAAATAATTTTCTTAAAAACTGCTATTTTTGGAAAGTTTTCATTTTTTAAAGAAATATAGTAGATTTGAGTTTGTGGTTTATAAATTAAGATAACAAGAATATTTGTGGATAATTGTGTATTCTTTTAGAAATTTTCATCACCAATTTGTCTTTTTAAATAATTTTTCTTAAAAACTGCTATTTTTGGAAAGTTTTCATTTTATAGATAAATTTTGTAGATTTAGGTTTGTGATTTATAACTTATGATAACTAGACTATTTGTGGACTGATGAACACTCTTTAAGAATTTTTCATCAATAGGTTGTATTTTTAAATAATTTTCTTAAAAACTGCTATTTTTGGAAAGTTTTCATTTTATAGATAAATATTGTAGATTTGGGTTTGTGATTTAAAAATTAGAATAACAAGAGTATTTGTGGATAGATGAGTATTATTTAAGAATTTTTCATCAATGTGTTGTATTTTTAAATAATTTTTTTTAAAAACTGCTATTTTTGGAAAGTTTTCATTTTTTTATAGAAATATAGTAGATTTGAGTTTATGGTTTAAAAATTAAGATAACAAGAATATTTGTGGATAATTGAGTATTCTTTTAAAAATTTCATCACCAATTTGTATTTTTAAATAATTATTTCTTAAAAACTGCTATTTTTGGAAAGTTTTCATTTTATAGATAAATATTGTAGATTTGGGTAAGTGATTTAGAACTTAGGATAACTAGACTATTTGTGGACAGATGAACACTCTTTAAGAATTTTTCATCAATAGGTTGTATTTTAAAATAATTTTCTTAAAAACTGCTATTTTTGGAAAGTTTTCATTTTATAGATAAATATTGTAGATTTGGGTTTGAAATTTAAAAATTAGGATAACAAGAATATTTGTGGATGGATGAGTCTTATTTAAGTTTTTTTCATCAATGGGTTGTATTTTTAAATAATTTTTTTTAAAAACTGCTATTTTTGGAAAGTTTTCATTTTTTTATAGAAATATAGTAGATTTGAGTTTATGGTTTAAAAATTAAGATAACAAGAATATTTGTGGACAATTGAGTATTCTTTTAGAAATTTTCATCACCAATTTGTCTTTTTAAATAAATTTTTCTTAAAAACTGCTATTTTTGGAAAGTTTTCATTTTATAGATAAATTTTGTAGATTTAGGTTTGTGATTTAGAACTTATGATAACTAGACTATTTGTGGACAGATGAACACTCTTTAAGAATTTTTCATCAATAGGTTATATTTTTAAATAATTTTCTTAAAAACTGCTATTTTTGGAAAGTTTTCATTTTATAGATAAATATTGTAGATTTGGGTTTGTGATTTAAAAATTAGGATAACAAGAGTATTTGCGGATAGATGAGTATTATTGAAGAATTTTTCATCAATGTATTGTATTTTTAAATAATTTTCTTAAAAACTGCTATTTTGGAAAGTTTTCATTTTTTAAAGAAATATAGTAGATTTGAGTTTGTGGTTTAAAAATTAAGATAACAAGAATATTTGTGGATAATTGAGTATTCTTTTAGAAATTTTCATCACCAATTTGTATTTTTAAATAATTTTTTTAAAACTGCTATTTTTGGAGAGTTTTCATTTTATAGATAAATATTGTAGATTTGGGTATGTGATTTAGAATTTAGGATAACTAGACTATTTGTGGACAGATGAACACTCTTTAAGAATTTTTCATCAATAGGTTGTATTTTTAAATAATTTTCTTAAAAACTGCTATTTTTGGAAAGTTTTCATTTTATAGATAAATATTGTAGATTTGGGTTTGTGATTTAGAAATTAGGATAACAAGAGTAATTGTGGATAGATGAGTATTATTTAAGAATTTTTCATCAATGTATTGTATTTTTAAATAATTTTCTTAAAAACTGTTATTTTTGGAAAGTTTTCATTTTTTTAAAGAAATATAGTAGATTTGAGTTTGTGGTTTAAAAATTAAGATAACAAGAATATTTGTGGATAATTGAGTATTCTTTTAGAAATTTTCATCACCAATTTGTATTTTTAAATAATTATTTCTTAAAAACTGCTATTTTTGGAAAGTTTTCATTTTATAGATAAATATTGTAGATTTGAGTTTGTGATTTAGAACTTAGGATAACTAGACTATTTGTGGACAGATGAACACTCTTTAAGAATTTTTCATCAATAGGTTGTATTTTTAAATAATTTTCTTAAAAACTGCTATTTTTGGAAAGTTTTCATTTTATAGATAAATATTGTAGATTTGGGTTTGTGATTTAAAAATTAGGATAACAAGAGTATTTGTGGATAGATGAGTATTATTTAAGAATTTTTCATCAATGTGTTGTATTTTTAAATAATTTTTTTAAAAACTGCTATTTTTGGAAAGTTTTCATTTTTTTATAGAAATATAGTAGATTTGAGTTTATGGTTTAAAAATTAAGATAACAAGAATATTTTTGGATAATTGAGTATTCTTTTAAAAAATTTCATCACCAATTTGTATTTTTAAATAATTATTTCTTAAAAACTGCTATTTTTGGAAAGTTTTCATTTTATAGATAAATATTGTAGATTTGGGTAAGTGATTTAGAACTTAGGATAACTAGACTATTTGTGGACAGATGAACACTCTTTAAGAATTTTTCATCAATAGGTTGTATTTTAAAATAATTTTCTTAAAAACTGCTATTTTTGGAAAGTTTTCATTTTATAGATAAATATTGTAGATTTGGGTTTGAAATTTAAAAATTAGGATAACAAGAATATTTGTGGATAGATGAGTATTATTTAAGTTTTTTTCATCAATGGTTGTATTTTTAAATAATTTTCTTAAAAACTGCTATTTTTGGAAAGTTTTCATTTTTTAAAGAAATATAGTAGATTTGAGTTTGTGGTTTAAAAATTAAGATAACAAGAATATTTGTGGATAATTGAGTATTCTTTTAGAAATTTTCATCACCAATTTGTATTTTTAAATAATTATTTCTTAAAAACTGCTATTTTTGGAAAGTTTTCATTTTATAGATAAATATTGTAGATTTGAGTTTGTGATTTAGAACTTAGGATAACTAGACTATTTGTGGACAGATGAACACTCTTTAAGAATTTTTCATCAATAGGTTGTATTTTTAAATAATTTTCTTAAAAACTGCTATTTTTGGAAAGTTTTCATTTTATAGATAAATATTGTAGATTTGGGTTTGTGATTTAAAAATTAGAATAACAAGAGTATTTGTGGATAGATGAGTATTATTTAAGAATTTTTCATCAATGTGTTGTATTTTTAAATAATTTTTTTAAAAAACTGCTATTTTTGGAAAGTTTTCATTTTTTTATAGAAATATAGTAGATTTGAGTTTATGGTTTAAAAATTAAGATAACAAGAATATTTGTGGATAATTGAGTATTCTTTTAAAAATTTTCATCACCAATTTGTATTTTTAAATAATTATTTCTTAAAAACTGCTATTTTTGGAAAGTTTTCATTTTATAGATAAATATTGTAGATTTGGGTTTGTGATTTAGAACTTAGGATAACTAGACTATTTGTGGACAGATGAACACTCTTTAAGAATTTTTCATCAATATGTTGTATTTTTAAATAATTTTCTTAAAAACTGCTATTTTTGGAAAGTTTTCATTTTATAGATAAATATTGTAGATTTGGGTTTGTGATTTAAAATTAGGATAACAAGAGTATTTGTGGATAGATGAGTATTATTTAAGAATTTTTCATCAATGTGTTGTATTTTTAAATAATTTTTTTAAAAACTGCTATTTTTGGAAAGTTTTCATTTTTTAAAAGAAATATAGTAGATTTGAGTTTGTGGTGTAAAAATTAAGATAACAAGAATATTTGTGGATAATTGAGTATTCTTTTAGAAATTTTCATCACCAATTTGTATTTTTAAATAATTTTTTTTAAAAACTGCTATTTTTGGAAAGTTTTCATTTTATAGATAAATATTGTAGATTTGGGTATGCGATTTAGAATTTAGGATAACTAGACTATTTGTGGACAGATGAACACTCTTTAAGAATTTTTCATCAATAGGTTGTATTTTTAAATAATTTTCTTAAAAACTGCTATTTTTGGAAAGTTTTCATTTTATAGATAAATATTGTAGATTTGGGTTTGTGATTTAAAAATTAGGATAACAAGAATATTTGTAGATAGATGAGTATTATTAAAGAATTTTTCATCAATGTATTGTATTTTTAAATAATTTTCTTAAAATCTGCTATTTTGGAAAGTTTTCATTTTTTTAAAGAAATATAGTAGATTTGAGTTTGTGATTTAAAAATTAAGATAACAAGAATATTTGTGGATAATTGAGTATTCTTTTAGAAATTTTCATCACCAATTTGTATTTTTAAATAATTTTTTTTAAAAACTGCTATTTTTGGAGAGTTTTCATTTTATAGATAAATATTGTAGATTTGGGTATGCGATTTAGAACTTAGGATAACTAGACTATTTGTGGACAGATGAACACTCTTTAAGAATTTTTCATCAATAGGTTGTATTTTTAAATAATTTTCTTAAAAACTGCTATTTTTGGAAAGTTTTCATTTTATAGATAAATATTGTAGATTTGGGTTTGTGATTTAAAAATTAGGATAACAAGAGTATTTGCGGATAGATGAGTATTATTTAAGAATTTTTCATCAATGTGTTGTATTTTTAAATAATTTTCTTAAAAACTGCTATTTTGGAAAGTTTTCATTTTTTAAAGAAATATAGTAGATTTGAGTTTGTGGTTTAAAAATTAAGATAACAAGAATATTTGTGGATAATTGAGTATTCTTTTAGAAATTTTCATCACCAATTTGTATTTTTAAATAATTTTTTTTTAAAACTGCTATTTTTGGAGAGTTTTCATTTTATAGATAAATATTGTAGATTTGGGTATGCGATTTAGAATTTAGGATAACTAGACTATTTGTGGACAGATGAACACTCTTTAAGAATTTTTCATCAATAGGTTGTATTTTTAAATAATTTTCTTAAAAACTGCTATTTTTGGAAAGTTTTCATTTTATAGATAAATATTGTAGATTTGGGTTTGTGATTTAAAAATTAGAATAACAAGAGTATTTGTGGATAGATGAGTATTATTTAAGAATTTTTCATCAATGTGTTGTATTTTTAAATAATTTTTTTAAAAACTGCTATTTTTGGAAAGTTTTCATTTTTTTATAGAAATATAGTAGATTTGAGTTTATGGTTTAAAAATTAAGATAACAAGAATATTTGTGGATAATTGAGTATTCTTTTAAAAATTTTCATCACCAATTTGTATTTTTAAATAATTATTTCTTAAAAACTGCTATTTTTGGAAAGTTTTCATTTTATAGATAAATATTGTAGATTTGGGTTTGTGATTTAGAACTTAGGATAACTAGACTATTTGTGGACAGATGAACACTCTTTAAGAATTTTTCATCAATATGTTGTATTTTTAAATAATTTTCTTAAAAACTGCTATTTTTGGAAAGTTTTCATTTTATAGATAAATATCGTAGATTTGGGTTTGTGATTTAAAAATTAGGATAACAAGAGTATTTGTGGATAGATGAGTATTATTTAAGAATTTTTCATCAATGTGTTGTATTTTTAAATAATTTTTTTAAAAACTGCTATTTTTGAAAAGTTTTCATTTTTTAAAAGAAATATAGTAGATTTGAGTTTGTGGTGTAAAAATTAAGATAACAAGAATATTTGTGGATAATTGAGTATTCTTTTAGAAATTTTCATCACCAATTTGTATTTTTAAATAATTTTTTTTTAAAACTGCTATTTTTGGAGAGTTTTCATTTTATAGATAAATATTGTAGATTTGGGTATGCGATTTAGAATTTAGGATAACTAGACTATTTGTGGACAGATGAACACTCTTTAAGAATTTTTCATCAATAGGTTGTATTTTTAAATAATTTTCTTAAAAACTGCTATTTTTGGAAAGTTTTCATTTTATAGATAAATATTGTAGATTTGGGTTTGTGATTTAAAAATTAGGATAACAAGAATATTTGTAGATAGATGAGTATTATTAAAGAATTTTTCATCAATGTATTGTATTTTTAAATAATTTTCTTAAAATCTGCTATTTTGGAAAGTTTTCATTTTTTTAAAGAAATATAGTAGATTTGAGTTTGTGATTTAAAAATTAAGATAACAAGAATATTTGTGGATAATTGAGTATTCTTTTAGAAATTTTCATCACCAATTTGTATTTTTAAATAATTTTTTTAAAAACTGCTATTTTTGGAGAGTTTTCATTTTATAGATAAATATTGTAGATTTGGGTATGCGATTTAGAACTTAGGATAACTAGACTATTTGTGGACAGATGAACACTCTTTAAGAATTTTTCATCAATAGGTTGTATTTTTAAATAATTTTCTTAAAAACTGCTATTTTTGGAAAGTTTTCATTTTATAGATAAATATTGTAGATTTGGGTTTGTGATTTAAAAATTAGGATAACAAGAGTATTTGCGGATAGATGAGTATTATTTAAGAATTTTTCATCAATGTATTGTATTTTTAAATAATTTTCTTAAAATCTGCTATTTTGGAAAGTTTTCATTTTTTTAAAGAAATATAGTAGATTTGAGTTTGTGGTTTAAAAATTAAGATAACAAGAATATTTGTGGATAATTGAGTATTCTTTTAGAAATTTTCATCACCAATTTGTATTTTTAAATAATTTTTTTTTAAAACTGCTATTTTTGGAGAGTTTTCATTTTATAGATAAATATTGTAGATTTGGGTATGCGATTTAGAATTTAGGATAACTAGACTATTTGTGGACAGATGAACACTCTTTAAGAATTTTTCATCAATAGGTTGTATTTTTAAATAATTTTCTTAAAAACTGCTATTTTTGGAAAGTTTTCATTTTATAGATAAATATTGTAGATTTGGGTTTGTGATTTAAAAATTAGGATAACAAGAATATTTGTAGATAGATGAGTATTATTAAAGAATTTTTCATCAATGTATTGTATTTTTAAATAATTTTCTTAAAATCTGCTATTTTGGAAAGTTTTCATTTTTTTAAAGAAATATAGTAGATTTGAGTTTGTGATTTAAAAATTAAGATAACAAGAATATTTGTGGATAATTGAGTATTCTTTTAGAAATTTTCATCACCAATTTGTATTTTTAAATAATTTTTTTTAAAAACTGCTATTTTTGGAGAGTTTTCATTTTATAGATAAATATTGTAGATTTGGGTATGCGATTTAGAACTTAGGATAACTAGACTATTTGTGGACAGATGAACACTCTTTAAGAATTTTTCATCAATAGGTTGTATTTTTAAATAATTTTCTTAAAAACTGCTATTTTTGGAAAGTTTTCATTTTATAGATAAATATTGTAGATTTGGGTTTGTGATTTAAAAATTAGGATAACAAGAATATTTGTGGATAGATGAGTATTATTAAAGAATTTTTCTTCAATGTCTTGTATTTTTAAATAATTTTCTTAAAATCTGCTATTTTGGAAAGTTTTCATTTTTTTAAAGAAATATAGTAGATTTGAGTTTGTGGTTTAAAAATTAAGATAACAAGAATATTTGTGGATAATTGAGTATTCTTTTAGAAATTTTCATCACCAATTTGTATTTTTAAATAATTTTTTCTTAAAAACTGCTATTTTGGAAAGTTTTCATTTTATAGATAAATATTGTAGATTTGGGTTTGAAATTTAAAAATTAGGATAACAAGAATCTTTGTGGATAGATGAGTATTATTTAAGATTTTTTCATCAATGAGTTGTATTTTTAAATAATTTTCTTAAAAACTGCTATTTTGAAAAGTTTTCACTTTTTTAAAAGAATTATAGTAGATTTGAGTTTGTGGTTTAAAAATTAAGATAGCAAGAATATTTGTGGATAATTGAGTATTCTTTTAGAAATTTTCATCACCAATTTGTATTTTTAAATAATTTTTTCTTAAAAACTGCTATTTTTGGAAAGTTTTCATTTTATAGATAAATATTGTAGATTTGGGTTTGAAATTTAAAAATTAGGATAACAAGAATATTTATGGACTGATGAACACTCTTTAAGAATTTTTCATCAAAGTGTTGTATTTTTAAATAATTTTCTTAAAAACTGCTATTTTTCGAGAGTTTTCATTTTTCTAAAGAAATATAGTAGATAGGAGTTTGTGGTTTAAAAATTAAGATAACAAGAATATTTGTGGATAATTGAGTATTCTTTTAGAAATTTTCATCAATGTGTTGTATTTTTAAATAATTTTCTTAAAAACTGCTATTTGTGGAAAGTTTTCATTTTTTTAAGAAATATAGTAGATTTGAGTTTGTGGTTTAAAAATTAAGATAACAAGAATATTTGTGGATAATTGAGTATTCTTTTAGAAATTTTCATCACCAATTTGGAATTTTAAATAATTTTTTCTTAAAAACTGCTATTTTGGAAAGTTTTCATTTTATAGATAAATATTGTAGATTTGGGTTTGAAATTAAAAAATTAGGATAACAAGAATATTTGTGCTGCATTATGGATTGGTAATGTAAAGAGTTGTGACGGCCTGAGAAAATCAATAACAATGAAATTATGTATATGAGTTCTTTTTATTCAACACCCTCTTTTTATATTTTGTTCTTCCACATCATTTTTTCTTCCAGATCATTTTCTTTTTTCCACCAAATAACTCAATATATATTTAGTTCTTATATTTACAATAAATTTTTAGTTTTTTTCCTAAAATCAACATTATATCCATCTATTTTATTTCACCAAAATATTTATTACTTTCTGAATTTTTCAAAATATACAATAATAATTAATAAGCAAAGTTAAATATTCTAAACAAGTATAAATTATTGAAAACATATGTAAAAATATAAACAAATATTTCTAAAAAATAGTTAAAAATTGTAATAAAAATTATATGTCCAAATCAAATGATACAAATATCTATTTATAAAATACAAAAATGATGAATTTAATATAAAATTTTTTACATAAATTAATTATTTTGTTATAAAATAATTCATATTAAAAAGTTAGGGTATTTAAAAAAGCACTATTAATCACTAATGAACTGCTATTTTTGGAGAGTTTTCATTTTATAGATAAATATTGTAGATTTGGGTATGCGATTTAGAACTTAGGATAACTAGACTATTTGTGGACAGATGAACACTCTTTAAGAATTTTTCATCAATAGGTTGTATTTTAAAATAATTTTCTTAAAAACTGCTATTTTTGGAAAGTTTTCATTTTATAGATAAATATTGTAGATTTGGGTTTGAAATTTAAAAATTAGGATAACAAGAATATTTGTGGATGGATGAGTATTATTTAAGTTTTTTTCATCAATGGGTTGTATTTTTAAATAATTTTCTTAAAAACTGCTATTTTTGAAAAGTTTTCATTTTTTTAAAGAAATATAGTAGATTTGAGTTTGTGGTTTATAAATTAAGATAACAATAATATTTGTGGATAATTGAGTATTCTTTTAGAAATTTTCATCACCAATTTGTCTTTTTAAATAAATTTTTCTTAAAAACTGCTATTTTTGGAAAGTTTTCATTTTATAGATAAATTTTGTAGATTTAGGTTTGTGATTTAGAACTTATGATAACTAGACTATTTGTGGACTGATGAACACTCTTTAAGAATTTTTCATCAATAGGTTATATTTTTAAATAATTTTCTTAAAAACTGCTATTTTTGGAAAGTTTTCATTTTATAGATAAATATTGTAGATTTGGGTTTGTGATTTAAAAATTAGGATAACAAGAGTATTTGCGGATAGATGAGTATCATTTAAGAATTTTTCATCAATGTATTGTATTTTTAAATAATTTTCTTAAAATCTGCTATTTTGGAAAGTTTTCATTTTTTTAAAGAAATATAGTAGATTTGAGTTTGTGGTTTAAAAATTAAGATAACAAGAATATTTGTGGATAATTGAGTATTCTTTTAGAAATTTTCATCACCAATTTGTATTTTTAAATAATTTTTTTTAAAACTGCTATTTTTGGAGAGTTTTCATTTTATAGATAAATATTGTAGATTTGGGTATGCGATTTAGAATTTAGGATAACTAGACTATTTGTGGACAGATGAACACTCTTTAAGAATTTTTCATCAATAGGTTGTATTTTTAAATAATTTTCTTAAAAACTGCTATTTTTGGAAAGTTTTCATTTTATAGATAAATATTGTAGATTTCGGTTTGTGATTTAAAAATTAGGATAACAAGAATATTTGTAGATAGATGAGTATTATTAAAGAATTTTTCATCAATGTATTGTATTTTTAAATAATTTTCTTAAAATCTGCTATTTTGGAAAGTTTTCATTTTTTTAAAGAAATATAGTAGATTTGAGTTTGTGATTTAAAAATTAAGATAACAAGAATATTTGTGGATAATTGAGTATTCTTTTAGAAATTTTCATCACCAATTTGTATTTTTAAATAATTTTTTTTAAAAACTGCTATTTTTGGAGAGTTTTCATTTTATAGATAAATATTGTAGATTTGGGTATGCGATTTAGAACTTAGGATAACTAGACTATTTGTGGACAGATGAACACTCTTTAAGAATTTTTCATCAATAGGTTGTATTTTTAAATAATTTTCTTAAAAACTGCTATTTTTGGAAAGTTTTCATTTTATAGATAAATATTGTAGATTTGGGTTTGTGATTTAAAAATTAGGATAACAAGAATATTTGTGGATAGATGAGTATTATTAAAGAATTTTTCTTCAATGTCTTGTATTTTTAAATAATTTTCTTAAAATCTGCTATTTTGGAAAGTTTTCATTTTTTTAAAGAAATATAGTAGATTTGAGTTTGTGGTTTAAAAATTAAGATAACAAGAATATTTGTGGATAATTGAGTATTCTTTTAGAAATTTTCATCACCAATTTGTATTTTTAAATAATTTTTTCTTAAAAACTGCTATTTTGGAAAGTTTTCATTTTATAGATAAATATTGTAGATTTGGGTTTGAAATTTAAAAATTAGGATAACAAGAATCTTTGTGGATAGATGAGTATTATTTAAGATTTTTTCATCAATGAGTTGTATTTTTAAATAATTTTCTTAAAAACTGCTATTTTGAAAAGTTTTCACTTTTTTAAAAGAATTATAGTAGATTTGAGTTTGTGGTTTAAAAATTAAGATAGCAAGAATATTTGTGGATAATTGAGTATTCTTTTAGAAATTTTCATCACCAATTTGTATTTTTAAATAATTGTTTCTTAAAAACTGCTATTTTTGGAAAGTTTTCATTTTATAGATAAATATTGTAGATTTGGGTTTGAAATTTAAAAATTAGGATAACAAGACTATTTGTGGACATATGAACACTCTTTAAGAATTTTTCATCAAAGTGTTGTATTTTTAAATAATTTTCTTAAAAACTGCTATTTTTCGAAAGTTTTCATTTTTCTAAAGAAATATAGTAGATATGAGTTTGCGGTTTAAAAATTAAGATAACAAGAATATTTGTGGATAATTGAGTATTCTTTTAGAAATTTTCATCAATGTGTTGTATTTTTAAATAATTTTCTTAAAAACTGCTATTTGTGGAAAGTTTTCATTTTTTTAAAGAAATATAGTAGATTTGAGTTTGTGGTTTAAAAATTAAGATAACAAGAATATTTGTGGATAATTGAGTATTCTTTTAGAAATTTTCATCACAAATTTGTATTTTTAAATAATTTTTTCTTAAAACTACTATTTTTGGAAAGTTTTCATTTTATAGATAAATATTGTAGATTTGGGTTTGAAATTAAAAAATTAGGATAACAAGAATATTTGTGGATAGATGAGTATTATTTAAGATTTTTTCATCAATGGGTTGTATTTTTAAATAATTTTCTTAAAAACTGCTATTTGTGGAAAGTTTTCATTTTTTTAAAGAAATATAGTAGATTTGAGTTTGTGGTTTAAAAATTAAGATAACAAGAATATTTGTGGATAATTGAGTATTCATTTAGAAATTTTCATTACCAATTTGATTTTTAAATAATGTTTTCTTAAAAACTGCTATTTTGGAAAGTTTTCATTTTATAGATAAATATTGTAGATTTGGGTTTGAAATTTAAAAATTAGGATAACAAGAATCTTTGTGGATAGATGAGTATTATTTAAGATTTTTTCATCAATGAGTTGTATTTTTAAATAATTTTCTTAAAAACTGCTATTTTGGAAAGTTTTCATTTTTTTAAAAGAATTATAGTAGATTTGAGTTTGTGGTTTAAAAATTAAGATAAAAAGAATATTGGTGGATAATTGAGTATTCTTTTAGAAATTTTCATCACCAATTAGTATTTTTAAATAATTTTTTCTTAAAAACTGCTATTTTTGGAAAGTTTTCATTTTATAGATAAATATTGTAGATTTGGGTTTAAAATTTAAAAATTAGGATAACAAGAATATTTATGGACTGATGAACACTCTTTAAGAATTTTTCATCAAAGTGTTGTATTTTTAAATAATTTTCTTAAAAACTGCTATTTTTCGAGAGTTTTCATTTTTCTAAAGAAATATAGTAGATAGGAGTTTGTGGTTTAAAAATTAAGATAACAAGAATATTTGTGGATAATTGAGTATTCTTTTAGAAATTTTCATCAATGTGTTGTATTTTTAAATAATTTTCTTAAAAACTGTTATTTTTGGAAAGTTTTCATTTTTTTAAAGAAATATAGTAGATTTGAGTTTGTGGTTTAAAAATTAAGATAACAAGAATATTTGTGGATAATTGAGTATTCTTTTAGAAATTTTCATCACCAATTTGGAATTTTAAATAATTTTTTCTTAAAAACTGCTATTTTTGGAAAGTTTTCATTTTATAGATAAATATTGTAGATTTGGGTTTGAAATTAAAAAATTAGGATAACAAGAATATTTGTGCTGCATTATGGATTGGTAATGTAAAGAGTTGTGACGGCCTGAGAAAATCAATAACAATGAAATTATGTATATGAGTTCTTTTTATTCAACACCCTCTTTTTATATTTTGTTCTTCCACATCATTTTTTCTTCCAGATCATTTTCTTTTTTCCACCAAATAACTCAATATATATTTAGTTCTTATATTTACAATAAATTTTTAGTTTTTTTTCCTAAAATCAACATTATATCCATCTATTTTATTTCACCAAAATATTTATTACTTTTTGAATTTTTCAAAATATACAATAATAATTAATAAGCAAAGTTAAATATTCTAAACAAGTATAAATTATTGAAAACATATGTAAAAATATAAACAAATATTTCTAAAAAATAGTTAAAAATTGTAATAAAAATTATATGTCCAAATCAAATGATACAAATATCTATTTATAAAATACAAAAATGATGAATTTAATATAAAATTTTTTACATAAATTAATTATTTTGTTATAAAATAATTCATATTAAAAAGTTAGGGTATTTAAAAAAGCACTATTAATCACTAATGAACACATGACACTGTACCAATGTGGATCTCATTTATAGCTTTCAACTAGTTGAAAACATTCAACATGAATTAATCCACATAATTTTTTTCAGGTTTTCAACACCCCTATTAAAATAATTCAACTATTGAAAATTTCATTCAACTAGTTCATTGTAAAAATCTATGAACAATGATTTTCACTTTCAACACCGTCCATATCATCTCATCTCTTTTCCACATCATATTCTCTCTCTCTCTTCTACCAATTAACTCAACACACACTCAAATTTTCTATTCTACAATGGTTTGTTGAAAAAAACTCAACACATTTCTCAATTTTTTTTTCATTCATAATTTTGCTTCTCATATATATACTTTTATTACATATTGAAATTTATTGATTAAAATTAAATTGGAATATTTAAGAATTAGAATTATTGATTAAAATTAAATAACAATAGTCAATAGTTTGGATTCATTTCACTAGAAAAAAAAAAGAGAAATACAAAGGTAAGAGTTTTATGGAGTCTAATAAGAAAATTTATAGTATAAATAAATAATTTTTTTTTCTGTGTCCAAATCAAATGAAACAAGTTTCTATTTATAGAGTTTGAAAAAATGATAAATTTTGATATAAAAATAAATTTTAGTAAATAAAAAAATTTATGAGATAATTTATCTCAAATAATTCAGATGGAAAAAACAAATCAGAAATATTTATGATCAATGAGGGCTCCACTTTATGGATTCAACATTGTTGAATTCTTTCAACCATGTTTAATACACTAGGATTCAACTTGTTTTTCAATAGACTATTGTACTCTTTCAACTATCAAATTTTTTAATTCAATAAGTATTGTAGATAGTCTAAATGTTCTAATAATCATTTTCATATAGGGGCGTATAAAACGAAGTCAAGTCGACGATAATAACAAATTGGTTCTATGGTCTAGCGGTTAGGACATTGGACTCTGAATCCAGTAACCCGAGTTCAATTCTCGGTAGAACCTCTTTTTTATCCTTTTTATGTTTTTGTCCAACTTACTGAAGCTTTCCCACGTGCAAATTAAAAAACTCAACGGTCATTCTAGTCCACTCGTACGATATCAGAACAGATCCAATAAGAAAGTGAGCAAATTTAAACCAAAAAAACTTTTCCTATATAACATTTAACACACACACACACCTGAGTACTCTCGCTTTTGTGCTTACTAAACAGTAGAGTAACAAGTACCCAATGTTACATTCAAACATTACTAAACAGGATTCTTTATTTCAAGGCTTTCAACCGAACCAGTTGAGAAGGAGATAGTACCTATGAACTCGAGAGGTGGTGAACACATGATGCAAATAAGCTAGTCCCTCAGGGCCTCAGCCGCAACAAGAGCAATTTTCAACCTCGTTATCCAATCCCAAGACTTTAATCCATCACATTCATTGTCTGACTTCCTAAACAAAGCGCTAGCCAAATCTCCGTTCCTCATATACTTATACACCAAGACCTTCTGGTTCTCATTCTCCAAGCAGTGTCCAAGAAACGGAACCAGCCTCTTGTGTCCAGCTTTACTAAACAACTCAAGCTCTGATATATACCCTTCGTTTTTACTTTCCTTAACATCAATATTTTTTATAACAATGGGTGTTCCATTTTTTTATAACAATGGGTTTTTACTTTACTTTCCTTAACATCAATATTTGCATCATGTGTTCACCAGAATAAAACCAACTCTCTTGAAGGTGTGACTACCATAACTTCATCTTGTTTTTTATATTGGAAATTCATGTTTAGCCTTTTTTAAGTTGCTATATTTATTTGACTTTACTTCAATTGATTCGAAAATACAAGTCAAAACGCTCTCTTAATCTTTTTGAACTTTTTTTTTTGTCAATCGGTTTTCATTCAGTTATAAATATAGTTTACATAAGAAACAAGCAGGAACTCCCATATCTGAAACACATAGAAACATTCAAAACCAGATCCCTATTTTCAAGGAATAATCTGAAGAGTAAACAAAGGTTTTGAATGTCTATTCCCCACAATAATAAACTGTCCAGCGTGGGATTCCTATTTAGGATAAATAGCCACATGTGGTTGTGGCATGATGTGGGATAATAGCCTTATGCCAAACTAACTCTGCCCTATCCTTTGTGGAGCTCGTATCTTGAATGACATTCCAGATGGCTCAGGAGTTGAAAGTCTTTTTAACCGTTCCATCAATACGCCATTGAGATAATCATTTCCAGCAGACAGAGGATGATCAATCGAAAATTCCTGGAGACAAAGCTGATTATTTGACTAGTAGGAGGAAATAGCCAAAGCATACCACAATATGTGCTAGATATTGTCGAATTGATAATCTCGAGCCTAGGCGGACCATTAGAACTAAGAAAGTTGATAAGTGGGCCGAAAGTTGATTAGGAATCACCATTACGAATCCGAATATATAAGAACCTCAATGAGTGGAATCACCCTATCCTATTGGTTAAGGTTTAAAGGCTTCTACACTCATGTATGAGATTCGAATCTCAGACTATGCAATTTCTTGCAGATTATAGGATGCGAAACTTTCGTAGGTTCCAGAGTACTGTAAGCAGAGCCGTTCGTTGTGGTCGCCTGTTGCGGTGAGAGCCTGTCCATCGAGGATGTCGTACATGCAGAATCGTCTGTGGTTTCAAATGTTTCGGGGAAAACTTCATCGTGGAATCATTATTCGTAGAACTGTTCATCAATATCGCATATGTTTCAGGTAGTTGATCATCATATGTAATAGATTTAGAGATTATATGATGATGTAATGTGTTATCCAGCGTTGAAAAAAAAAAAAACCTCAATGCTTTATGTCTCGACTTTAGAACCCGCCTAAACATACATGAGAAGCCTATTTTAAAAAACTTTGCATTGCCATTTTGAATTTGGATTTGATAGTCATTCACTATGTATGAGTCTAAGCTCGTGACTCGATTTCGTCTTTATGCATTTTCATTCGGCTAATGCCTTTTATCTTGTTTTTAGATTTTTTTGAATTATAATTTATTGGATATAGGTGAAACTTTACACCTATATGATAGACAAGTAGTCCCTTACAAAACTAGTTTACCCAAAAGCAAATGAAAGGAAGTTAAACAAATTATTTGAATACACTTAAATTGTGTTGAGTTGGCAAAATTTAGTAACATTTACAACTTTCTACTGCAGCGATACTAAATTAGTAAGACAAAATAAATAAATATTGATGGCCCGTTTATCCTCTATAATAATTGTAGGCTTGTAGCAGACATAAAATTAAAATTTTAATTCTGAAATTAATTTCGTACCTACAAAAATACAAACAGTTTAGACAGCACACAACATCCACACAAAGTCTCAAGGCCTACATTAGAACTGCAGTCCATACATGACTAGTCTACTTAAAATGAACAATTAAATAATTATTTTTGATACCCTAAAGATTGTGTCGAGTTGTCAAATTTAATAACGCTTCCCACTTTCTACTTCGACTTGACCCTCACTCAACTAAATGCCAGCCTATCTTTCTCCTTGATTGCAATCACACATTTGCCCTTTAACCATATCGTTATTGACGACTTGTCACAAAATACCTATTTTAGCTATATATATATATATATATATCCTATGTTTACACACACACACACAAAACACAAGAACAGCTAAGAAACAAAAAAATAACAAAAGAGTTTTCTCTCTACATATAACACGAGTTCTTGGCAGATCAACTGTTTATTTCTTTTCTCCATATACGTGTTCATCAATGGCGGCTTCTCACTAAACCCATTTGCCTCTTTTTTTTTAAAGGAACCCTTTTTATATTATATATAAATTGGCGCATACTCTTACACTCTCTCTCTCAACGAAAGTTAACGTTTTTATTTCCACTTTTGTTGGAGACTCGTCATGGAAGCTGCAGAGCCCGTCAATGGCGGATCGGTACAGATCCAAAACGAGAATACGTCTCGAAAGCTTCCAAATTTCTTACAGAGCGTGAACATAAAATACGTCAAGCTCGGTTACCATCACCTCATCAAACATCTCTTCAAGCTCTGTTTGGTTCCGTTAATGGCTGTCATGATCTCAGAGATCTCGCGTTTGACGCCAGACGACTTTCACCAGCTTTGGCTTCATCTCCAGTACAATCTCGTCTCCTTCATCCTCCTCTCGGCTTTAGCCGTGTTCGGCTGCACCGTCTTCGTCATGACCCGATCCAGATCCGTTTACCTCGTGGACTACTCTTGTTACCTCCCTCCGGAGAGCCTTCAAGTCCCGTACAAGAAGTTCATGGATCACTCTAAGCTCATCGAAGACTTCAACGACTCTTCTCTCGAGTTTCAGAGGAAGATTCTCGAGAGATCGGGTTTAGGAGAAGAGACGTATCTCCCTGAGGGTTTGCACTGCGTCCCTCCGCGCACCACCATGGTGGCGGCGCGCGAGGAAGCAGAGCAGGTCATGTTTGGTTGTCTCGACAAACTCTTTCAGAACACCAAAGTTAACCCTAGGGATATAAGTGTCTTGGTCGTGAACTGCAGCTTGTTCAACCCGACTCCTTCCTTATCCGCCATGATTGTTAACAAGTATAAGCTTAGAGGGAACGTCAAAAGTTTCAATCTAGGTGGGATGGGATGTAGTGCTGGTGTTATCTCTATTGACTTGGCTAAAGATATGTTGCAAGTTCATAGGAAGACTTATGCTGTTGTGGTTAGCACGGAGAACATTACTCAGAACTGGTATTTTGGGAACAAGAAGGCGATGCTGATCCCGAACTGCTTGTTTCGGGTCGGTGGGACGGCGGTTTTGCTTTCCAACAAGGCTAGTGATCGTAGGCGGTCCAAGTACATGATGGTTCATACGGTGAGGACTCATAAAGGAGCTAATGAGAAGGCTTTCAACTGTGTTTACCAAGAACAGGACGATAATGGGAAGACGGGCGTGTCTTTGTCGAAAGATCTTATGGCTATAGCTGGAGAAGCGCTTAAGGCCAACATCACTACTTTAGGTCCTTTGGTTCTTCCTATAAGCGAGCAGATTCTGTTTTTCGCCACTTTGGTTGCGAAGAAGCTGTTTAATGCTAAGATGAAGCCTTACATCCCTGATTTCAAGCTTGCGTTTGATCATTTCTGTATCCATGCGGGTGGCAGAGCTGTGATTGATGAGCTTGAGAAGAATCTGGAGCTTTCTGTAACACATGTGGAGGCATCGAGGATGACGTTGCATAGATTTGGAAACACTTCGTCTAGCTCTATCTGGTATGAGCTGGCTTATATAGAGGCCAAAGGCAGGATGAAGAAAGGGGACAGGGTTTGGCAGATTGCTTTTGGAAGTGGGTTTAAGTGTAATAGTGCGGTTTGGGTGGCACTGAACAACGTCAAGCCTTCGGTTAGTAGTCCATGGGAACACTGCATTGATCGATATCCGGTTAAGCTTGACTACTAATTTACTCAGAAATCAATTATCTATTGTCATTGTGGTTAATTAGTACTACTCTACTACTTCACTATTGTCTGCCTTATTTATTGTTTTCTGTTCCTTTTTTTCAATGGTTCAGTTGTTCTTTGTAGTTTGAATGTGATGCTTCTTTGATTTTACACTCACGTTGTGTTGTGTTCTGTGGCATCTCAAAACGACACCTTTTTGCATCCCTATTTGCCATTCTAGTTGGAACAAGAATCATAATTTACATAGTTTGCATACTTTGTTAGGCTCCAACAATGTTTCCTTTAAAGCTACCACAGAGAGTTTCTTTTTTCTTTAAAAGATAATACAATCAAACCAAACTGAAGCATGTAAAAATTGTACGCAAGATAAACAAACCGCATGGATATCACATTCGAGCAATCACATCTACTTTGCATTTTCATTGAGGTTCTATTTCAGATTCACTTGATGAGTCATAGAAGCCGTCTGCTGGAATCTGGATTCGGTGCGTCAGAATTCCACAGGACAACAAAGACTCTTGATTTTCGCCGAACATATAGCCTCTCCATTCAGTAAAAGCATTACTAGTCTTCATGGGTTTTAAATCAAACACAAAGATTCTCTCATGGTGGTTGTTCCGTTCTTCATTGAACACAACAGAGTTTCCTTTCATACCGGGAAGCTCTTTCGCCGAGCAGCAGAGACTCCAGTCCCAACCAAGAACCACCACTCGGTCCTTTATGTCATTAATACGAACCCATCTCCTCTGGCCATCTTCTTCAAGCCTAAACAATCTAAACCATGAATGCTCATACTCATTACAATCCATTCCTAGAGTAAATCTCTGCACCAGGAAGAGCTCATCTCCTGACACAACCAGTCTCTCTTCATAAATCTCGTGAGACAATGTGACTGCTTGGATCTCAGTAATTTCAAATGAGGGTTCGATAACAAAAACATGTCCTTGTCCACTCATATCAACGACATAAACCTTGCCTTTGAATGAAACCATATCTCCATATGCGTGACCCTCGAGTTTAGTCCAGCCCTTGTCACAGCTTCTATACATCATTAAATCCCCAAACACTCCAGCTACTACTGCAAATTCTTTACCGTCTAAAGGAAGAAACGCAACTCTATTGGTATACCTCTCAGTTCGTGATCTAGAGGGACGAAAGAAAGAAAAAAAAACCTTGTAGGAAAAACCCATGAAGATGATTTGAGAGTTTAGAGTGTCGAGAGTTGTCACGTCTTTATATCTCCAACTACCACCATGAAAAGGGCACATCAATACCTGTTCACCTGATTCTCCCTCGCTCACTCCAATCAACAGATAATCAGTACCAAAGGGAGTCTGGAATCTGAAGAGGAAAACTGCAATCCTTTTTAGTATGCACTGCTCGAACCCAGGCCTGTGATTGAAAACAGGTAGAAGGCTGTTAAGGCCTAATCCTAGCTTATAGCTTGGCCGAGGTATGGCTGATCGCCACGAGCTACAGACGGAGCGGAAGTGAACAATCTCAAAACATGTCTGAGAACGACCACTGATTAGTTCCAGCAAGTCTTTTTGAAGAAGTCTTTGTTTATGGTCTTAACAAAAGCAGAAAGTCTTTGTTTATGTTCTGTTTTTGTTGCTTTCTTTATTTGTTATTTCAGCCAATGAGGAGGTCACAGTCAAGGCTGTCGCAGAGGCTAACATTTTCTAGTAATCTTTTTTCACACTCACAAAGTTGGTATATAATATAGAGAGCCTTGGCATATCTGTTTTTCTCCTTTCATTATTTAAAAGTAAAAGAAAAAGTAACATGACATTATACATATGCTCAAGCATAAAATATGTCACTAAGCATATCAAAACCAACCTTTAGCTTCTTTTTTTTTATTTTTTTTGAAGGAAACATAAAGGGAAACCATACTGTTGGACGCGTATTCCGCATCCATTCGAAGAACAGCTCAAAACACGAGAAAGCAATATCTAAGGGACATATTCGACTTCGACCTCGGCTTCGAGCTGGGTGTAGAGGCTGTCATCTAGAGATAAAGATAAGCTTGCATAGGTTGATACGACCAAGTCAGGGAATATGCTCCAAGGAGACCGACATTCGCGGTAACAGGAGAGAGAGGTTCACCGAGATTTTCGGGATTGCGATGAGGAGATATAAAGGAGGGAAGCAACAAGAACAAGTATAAAAAGAGAAAGAAGGTAAAGAGATGGAGGACATTCAGGATCAACTACCCACATACTCGATATCTTTTGCAAACACATAACCTTTTATTATCTCTTTGTAATTTCGATCTTATTTCCTTTAAAAAGGGTAGCTCTTCTCACCGTCGTTACTTTGTTATTTTGTTCTACGGAAATTGTGTTCTTATCTCTTCGCCCTTCTCACCGTCGTTACTTTCTTTGCCGTCTCTATTTCCGTCTTCAACGTCGTCATCTTCTTACTCCAAATGGCTGCCTGATTCTCCCAACATTGTGCCATCACCTTCAGCTCTTCATGGTAGCTCAACATGAAGAGCAACAAACTCCCTGTTTATGGCTGCATGCAGGATCACTATTGATGGCTATAAAGTGGAGTATAACACTCCTCATTCATGGTTCGTAGAGTAAGAGTTTGATACCACAAGTATAACACTCCTCATCCAGACTGGATCGAGACCAAAATTTGCTTTGATGCCAATTAAAGCTCCTCCTCAGAGTTAAGAGAGTTTGCTCTGATACCAATTAATAGGTCCCAAAGTCTTAAGCAACAAGTTATTGCAATTTTCTTTTTCATTCCCCATTCCAAATACATCCATGTCTATAAATACAGAAGAAGACAAAGTAACTACCAATGGCCATTACTATCACACGTCACTAGTGGAAGGACAAATCCACTAACTTAGAAACAATTATAAGACCACCTCTTCCTACTCCAAAACATTGGTTTACTTTGGTTAACCGGTTGACTCGCATGAAATAGAACCGTCTGCGGGATTCGGTGCGTCAGAATTCCGCAGGACAACAAAGACTGTCGATTTTCGCCGAACATATAGCCTCTGCATTCGGTAAAAGCATTACTGGTCTTCATTGTTTTTAAATCAAACACAAAGATACTCTCACGGCGAAACTTCGGTTCATTGAACACAACGGAGTTTCCTTTCATACCGGTAAGCTCTTTCGCCGAGCAGCAGAGACTCCAGTCACAACCAAGAACCACCACTCGGTCCTTTATGTCATTAATGCGAACCCATCTCCTCTGGCCTTCTTCTTCAAGCCTAAACAATCTAAACCACGAATGCTTATATTCATTAAAATACGTTCCTAGAGTTAATCTCTGCACCAGGAAGAGCTCATCTCCTGAGACAACAAGTCTGTCATCATAAGTCTCGGGAGACAATGTGACTGCTTGGATATCAGTAATTTGAAATGAGGGTTCGATAACAAAAACATGTCCTTGTCCACTCATATCAACAACATAAAATTTGCCTTTGAATGAAACCATATCTCGATATGCTGTAAACCTACCCTCGAGTTTAGTCCAGCCCTTGTCACAGCTTCTATACATCATTAAATCCCCCAACACTCCAGCCACTACTGCAAATTCTTTACCGTCCAAAGGAAGAAACGCAACTCTCTTGGTATAACTCTCACTTCGTGTTCTATGGCGTATAGTTGTTATAGCATAGAAGTTTATCTGTATATAAAGATTTTTTTTACTAGACTCGTTTCATAACCAGACTAACGATGGAACAGAGTTATTCTTTGAGAAAATAAAAAAAGTAAGGTAAAAGTCAAGCAAACCTTGTAATAATAACCCAATGGGATGATTTGAGAGTTTAGAGTGTTGAGTGTTGTCACATCTTTATATCTCCAAGCACTATTTTGAAAAGGGGACATCAATATCTGTTCACCTGATTCTCCGTCGGTCACTTCAATCAACAGAAAGTCAGTACCAAAGGGAGTCTGGAATCTGAAGAGGAAAACTGCAATCCTTTTTAGTATGCACTGCGTATGACTTTCGAACCGAGGCTCGTGATTGAAAACAGTGAGAAGGCTGTTAAGGCCTAATCCGAGCCTATAGCTTGGCCGAGGTATGGCTGATCGCCACGAGCTACAGACGGAGCGGAAGTGAACAATCTCAAAACATGTCTGAGAACGACCACTGATTAGTTCCAGCAAGTCTTTTGGAAGCAACGACCAGTCTGCCATGGTTAGATCCGGCTATACGGAAAAGTAGCAAGAAACTTGAGAGATCTTAAGATGAGATGCGAGTTAGAGAAGAAGTCTTTGTTTATGGTCTGTTTTTGTTTTTGCTTTTATTTGTTATTTCAGCCAATGAAGAAGTCACAGTCAAGGCTGTCGCAAAGGCTACTAATGACATTTTTTACGCTCACACATTTTCTATATAATATAGAGAGCCTTCGCATGGAATCCCGCCTTGGCATATCTGTTTTTCTACTTTAACTATTTAAAACCAAAAGGAAAGAGTAACCTGCATAACGAGAAGTTGCCAAATAAGGCGAAAGAAGTCACTTGGATTCACATATATATTATGATTATCGATGATATTTTGTTCTTTTTTTTTGGCCAAAAAAAAAATCTCCACGTTCAATTTAAGTTTTGCTTCTTCTTTTTTTTGTGTGTTCTGAGATACAATGTGATTCACAAATACTTTCTACATTTGCAGAAACATCTCTGTAAGTTACTTAAAATTCCAAACTATGCAATTCTTTATAGGTTATAGTTAGCAAGCTTTCGGAGATTCTAAAATACTATAGACAGAGCTGTTCATTGTGGTTGTTCACTACGGAGAGAGTCTGTCCATCAAGAATGTCATTCTCGTACATGCAGAAACGTCTGTCGATCCAAGTGTTTTGGGGAAAATTTCATCGTGCAATCATTATATGTGAAACTATGTTGCAGGTACTTTAATCATTATATGTAATAGAATTATAAATAATATAATGTGTGTTATCCAGTGTTAAAAAAGTTGTTTAAAACATGTTTACATCTTATATGATGTTAATGTGTACACCAATTTCACAACACTAACTTCACAATGTACGTGTACAACATACATAAAAGGCTCTCAGCTTTATACTCTCTCCGTTCCTTAGACCATCTCCAATGTATTTTGCTATTTTCACCTCTAAAATAGGGGAACTCTATAATAGAAGTGAGATATGCTCCAATGTATTCCCCTAAAATAGTAATCTCTAAAATATAGAGTAAAAAATAGAGGAATGCTATTTCTTCCTCTATAAATAGAGGAAAAAATAGAGATCTCTATTATAGAGGAAGAAATATAGATGCGTTGGAGCAATTTCACCTCTAAATGCTATTATAGAGGTGAAAATAGCAATGGGTTGGAGATGCTCTTAATAATAGACTTTCTAAAAAAATATTTGTTTCAGAAAGATGTATTTTTGTGTTTTGTATGAAAAAATTGTAAACTCCAAGAAAATTAATTGACTTTATTAAATCACTATTGGTTTAAAGTTATTGAAAATTGAAAATTGAAAATTACAGAAAACGATACATTTATTATGGTAGTTTAATGTGTTTTATTAATATGTGTGAAAATACTAAAAAGTCTATTTTTTAAGAACGGAGGGAGTATGATTTTTCCAAAAAGTCAACAATCTTTTTTGAGTCATCTTGTTGTGTGTACTTCTGCATATAATTACTGAAATCCGTAGCTTTTATTCCTTATTGTTGCTAGTTTTCATCCAGTTGTTAGGTAGCTGTTGAGGAGCATTACATCACATCCACGAGGACAAGATCTGCTATGATTTGTTCAAAAAATATATTGTTGATTTTTCTTATTTTTAATAGCCTTGACGTTGCATATATAAGAAAAGTTGATGTAACTGAGAAACTTGAGAACAAGAAATTTGCAAATTTCATTATTTTCTCCACTTCCTTTTTTTTTTTCTGTATCTGCTGCCTTCACTCTCTTGGGATATATAAAAAAACATAAAAATATCTGAGAGAATAGGTTTAGAGTTTATAGGGTCAGATCGTTTTTGTTGGTTTGATCCTGAAGAGCAAGATGCGTTTGAATGTGTGATATAGTATCTGCATAATGACTGAGCCAAACCCGATGTGGGACAAATAGAGCGCAAGTTCTGACCCTTTACCCCTCCTGAAATTAGTCCAGATGTTTCTTACACGTTATGTCTCACTGGTAACTTTTCTTAACTCCTAAACATACTCATTGTTTTAATAAAAATGCGATTTATTAGTCTCTCATGGACCTAACTCTAGTTGCAGATTTTTGTTTGCAAGGGGATCTTGGGCATGATTTTGACTCGAAAATAAACTTAACACGTTACACGAATAGCCCACCAAAGGGCAAGCGGGTTTGTTTGTTGGAGGTCTCTCTCAAGGTGATCAATTATTGATGAAAGAAGCTAAACATATCTGAGGGTCCTTCTTTGGATAAACAAGAAAATGGATCGTGTCCAAAGATGATTTATGTTTTGTTGATCTTGTTCTGGTTTGGTTTTGAACAGCTTAGTGTTGCTCTGTAATGGATGCATAACCAGTAGATATGTCAGGATATTAAAAGGAACCGTTATTTTGCCTCGTGATAGCGATGTTCCTTCGAATCTTCTGACATATCTACTGCTTATGCCACCATTACAGAACAGCAACAAGCTGTTCAGAACCAAACACAGAACAAGAACAACGGAACATAAAATCTGATTATCAGACACACGACCCTTGGGAAATTCTTTTGTAAAACTTGAATCTGGAACTCGAAGAATCATGTTTATTGGAAAAAAAATGTAATTTCTTTTTGTATTAGCACATTTTATTACAATAATCCAATTAAAGTATTCCATAAGATGTGTATAAACTTGGTTACGCATATAGACAATTGGAAAATGTGTGGTATATAGGGGACAAAAGTAAGAGATTATCCTCCCATCACAAGAGCCATTAATTCCTTGAGCTACAAGAAACAATAGAGACCCTCTGGTTCCTGCTTAACAACTGTAAAAAATACTTTTGAACTCAAAAGAATTGCCTCACGGTCAACAGTAAACATGTCTTAAGACTTAACTCACAGAGAGAAGGCGATGGAAACAACAAGAGTAGCTTCTTATTTATAGATAGCTGAAGGAGATAAGTAGAGAATCTTATAAGATTACAATCGAATTTGAGTCACACTCTCCAAACCAGAACGGATTAATAGTTTCTGCATATGTTTCGAGTTTTAGATCGTGGTCAAATCCTTTACACAATCTAACCCTGCTACACCTTTGTTTGATTGATTTTTGATGTAAAAACAAGGACATGCAACATCAAAAGTGATGTATTCAAAGGTTCTCAAGAATCATTCAGAAGGAGAATCATCAATGGGATGCCAGAATCTATTATAGAACCACATGGTGTCACCCTTCACCGCATAGCCATCCTGGTTCCTGTGCCAACCATAGTACGCGTGAGTCCTGTTCTTTATCGATAATACCGCGTGTCCGAAGCTCGCTTCTCTGAAGGCAGAGTACTTAGGCTGAGGTTCAGTCATTCTGCAGAAACCATATCACACATTTTCAAACTCATCATCAAAAAAATCAGTTGCAAATTGCAATGATCACAAGCGTTTGATTATTTTAGCTTACCTGGTTGCTAATCCTTCAAGATTGCCTCCATCACCAATGGTGATGTATACTGGAGCAGATTTATCTTTAACCGGAGTGCAAATTCCATTAACCACGTTGTACGCAATGTTTGATACACGTTCCTGGTTTCAAAATAGCTCAGAGTTGTCAAATCTATGGTTAAAAGAGACATGATAAGTTAAAAAGTTGTTGATATCTTACTGATCTTTCATAGGCATGAACGTGACCTGCAAAAACAACATCTACTTTGTACTTAACGAACCACGGCTCATACATCACTCTCATGGTTTCACCTTCCATGTAATGATAATCGTAGCTGTTGTACCACGGTGAATGCATCAGAACGATCAACCATGGAGTTTCTGTTCTGTTTACTTTAGGGAATTCCTTTTCTAGCCATTTGAACTGTGGCGTGTATTTACCTGTCCAAGGAAAAATGGAACATTAGATTCATCTTACGTCTTGGTTTAATAATAATCTCACCAAAAGGTTCAAGATGACTTTACCATATGCTGAATATGAAGCTAGCACAATTATGTAAGCCGGTCCTCTCTTTATTGAGTACCAGAATGGTTCTGTGCTGCCTGATGATCGGTAAGGAGTACGGTACCTATTCAGGAATGGCTTAAATGGTTTGGTTTCTCCCTGCAGAGCGCGTAAAAACAATCCGTTTCAGTCTCAGTCTAATTTATGTAGTGCTAGTCTAACTACAAGCTCTTATATCTATTTGTGTTGTAGCATTTTATGCCTAAATCCAAAAAGGGTAGATGAAGCAAGAAGCTTTACAAGCTCGGGGGCAAAATCGAGTTCATGGTTTCCAACGGTCCAAATCCAGGGCTGATAAGCTGTGCTTCTTTCGGCAAATCTTCCCCAAGTGTCCCATCTGTTGTTGTCGTGGTTTGGGTATTGGTCGGCATATGAGAAATCTCCAACAAACAAAACTGCTTGCCCTTTCGTTGGGTTATTCTCATAATGTGTTAAAGTTATGTTTGAGTCAAAACTCTGCCCAAGGTCCCCTGTAAAAACAACAATTTTTCAACTCCATGGGAACCTAATGAATGCCTTTTTAGTAGAAGTTAAAACCATGAAAATGTTAGACAATCACCAATAAGACCAAACGTGTAGGGCACGTCAGGACCGACTTCAGGAGGAGTGAAGAAATAGAACTCACGCTCCGTTTGTCCCACACCTACCACATAGTAGTACTTGGTGTCATACTGCAAGAAGAGAACCACAATATCAGATTAAGCTGACAATAGCAAAGATTTTGATAATGATGATGGCATTTAAAATATATATATAATGGACCTCCAAGTTTCTAATGGTGCAATGATGGATGTGACCAGAGGTATAGTTGTAGAACTTGTACGTCTTGGATTTGCCATAGGCCTTGAGCTTTTTGGAGCTGTTCTCTTTCCAGTAAAGAACTGTGTCAGATCCTGGTGCTTCTTGTGTCACCCAAGACACTATCACTGCTTTCCCTTCTACATCCCCTTGTGTTATATGCACCTTTTTTGTGGAACCCCCAATTTAGATCAGTTGTTGTTTTTTCTTTGTTTTTTGACATTTAGATCAATTGTTTTACAAAGAAGAAAAGTTTGCAACTGTATAATCTTTATTATAATCAATCAGAGTCGCCCACTAAATAGCTTTTTCTTCCATTAAAACAAAGATAAAAAAAAAAAGCCACACCTAATATTCAAAACCGGTTCTAGCATAGTTAAATAAGATTTTGAACCCCTAGTTTTTAAGAGTTAATATATAGACCATATGACATCTAAAATTATCAAAGATATATTTAAAAATCATTATTATAATCTCTAAAATTTCAGGATGACCAGCTCTACTAATGTTAAACTCAAAAAGAGAAACTCTAACACCCACCGACAAATTAAATTGATGTACCAGCAATATAACCAAAAAAGAACAGAAAAAACTAATACTTAATCATTATAATTATTTTGGGAACAAAACTCAGAAAAGATTGTCGATTATAGAAAGAAAAGGTGTATACGTACCTGTTGTGGTGCATTGTAACCGGGAGGAACACGAAAAACATCACTATCGAGTGGCATATCAACCGTTGCCTCTAACCTCCTGACATAATTACTTGTTCTGCCACCATGACAGAACAGCAGTAAACTGTTCAGAACTAAACCCAGAATAAGAAGGAGAAATAGATTTGGTCCTTCGAGACGCGGACCCATTTTCTTAGCTTCTCTTATCTTTTTATTCTTCTTTTTGAGTGCTCAGATTATTTTGCCTGAAAATATATCCTGAGGGAAGCTATTCCTATATAGACGGGGAAGTTTCCTTGTAAAGAAGATAGATGCATGAGTTAACTTAAGAACCCGAATATTCGTGCGAAGTTGCCAACTCTGTTTTTTAAGAAAAAGATTTAACTTATTTCGATCGAGTTTAATATATTTTGGGTTAGAATATTATTCTATTTTTATTAATTTTATTTGTTATGTGAACGCTTGTAAGATTTTCTATTACACGAATCAATGCTATCTTTTTCTTGTCATCTGTTATTTATGTCAACTAACTTGTCCTTTTCTTCTTCATTTTGTTTGAAACTTCAGAAATTGTTTTTCTTTATTATTATTTTTTTGAAACTTCAGAAATGACAATATAATAGTATTAGTTTAACTTGTCTTTTTCGTCTTCATTTTATATTCCTTCTTCATTTTGTTTTCGTTTTCTTTTTAGTTTCATTAATGGTCTGAACTTTGACACACAAAAGAATCGAGATTAAGGGAGACCTATTGGAAATAGAATTTGTGTGGAGTCTGAAATTTTTTAAAGTTAAAAGATTTTTAAGAATTAAGTAGATTTGATAATTCTTGCCATATGTATTTTATAAATTGTCATTGCTTATTATTGATTAGCATATATTTCCATATATGTTTTTCTTTCCAAATTTATATTTCTATAAAAATACTTCTAATTTTTTTTCAAGAAATATAGTTATTTGATGTTAAAATAATTTTTTTTGTTTTTTAATATTTTGATATTTTGAATTTGTCTTTTTTGATTTTTTTTTTAAAGTTGTATAAGATCAACCTAAGATTTTTTCATGATTCTAGATTATTTTAATATTTTTGTTTAAAGTTTTATTTTTACAAATATCTTTCACCTGATAATAAAAATATAATACAAAAATTTTTGTGTTGTATATTTGTGTTTTTTTTGTTACATAGATTCTAATTAGAACCCAATAGAACAAATTCAACTAAAATTATTTTATTTTAGTATGAAATATAGAAGAAATTTTTGTGTGCCATTGGAGATGACCTAAGTTTACTGTTTACTTTGTTCACAAGTAAACTTTCAACTGAAAAATTAAAAAGGAAAATCCATTTTCGTTTTTAGCTCACCAAGTCCCGTCGCATCTAATCTATTCATATCAGATCATGCAGCATTAATGCGGATTTAATGTAATATTTTAAAACCACAAGCCGATAGGATACATATTCTAGTTAATAGCTGTCTGACTAGTACATCATTGACTTCAATTTTCTTTCATATATAGATCTTAAAATAAATCAAATCACAAAATATTTAAAATAACTTGATAATAAATGCTTCAAGAAACGTAGATTACAAAGCAAGGCATATGCTAACTGGTGGACGATGATAAGGAATATTCCATTCTCACATATGCAAATATGATTAGTTTATTTGTTCTTCTCAATCTACGTATTCTTAAAGTAATTTCAGAATCAGTTATCAATATATGAATCAAGAGGAAAACCTATAACTTTCTGAAAAAAAATATATAAATAAGAAAGATTCTAAGCGTCTTAGGTTTCATCAATGATAAGACATCAAAAGACAGTACTACAAAAGAAGTGGAAGATTCGAGTGAAACCCAGCTTTGAGTTTCAGATATAACCTCTTCTCGTGAAAACTGGTTGGTTTGTAGGTTGTAGCAAAAGCAAAGAGGATCTTCCTACGACTTTCACACATGTGACATTGTCGACCTTTGTTTTGTACTATAGTTGATGTATCTATATAATTATTAACTTGTCCGTAGTTGTTGGGCAATTTAAAAGTCTACTTGTCCCATACGGAAAAAGTCTAATATAGATTTTTTTTTTAAGTCGTCACTAGTTATAAACACAACCATAGATGATTTTTGAAAACAATTGATAACTAAAAATTTCCTAAACCCCAGAAATATCAATTTTATCTAATTTCTAAAAGCATTTCCAACTAAAACAGACATTTGGTCATAATTAGAGACTAGATAGCTATCTTAAGAGATACTCCGTATATTATTTAAACTTTTTGAATATTTATTAATAAGCTCTATAGAATCAAGTGTACTGGACCAATAACTTTCGATTGCTACTCAAATTATATAGTTTTAAAAATGATAAAAATATCTTAAAATATTTGATAGATATTATAATGGAAAGATAAAAAATCTCATTAGAAATAAACAAGTTATCAAGACAACATAATGAGGTTTGTTATGCACAACGTTATCTAGTGATTGAACTGTGTGAGAAAATATTTGTTTATAGTGTGTTCAGCAAAAATGACTATTGAAATGAATCAAAGGTTTTTAGAATATAATCTTGAAGGCACAAGGAGTAGATTTTGATTCTTTGTGACAGTTATTTGAAATGATCTTTAAGAAACTACTAGATTAAGGACGAGTATATTTTTTGTTTCACATTTTTTTTAGAAATTTAATATTTAAATTTATGTTTTTAATCATATTTTTAAAAATAATTAATTAAAAATTCTAATAATTGTATTAAAATAGTTGGACTACATATATCAATAGGTCATGTTCTTGTTTTGATAGAAGAGATTTTATATATCACGGTGCAGAAAAAAACAGATATGTAATCTTTCATCTTTCTAGCCTATCTTTTTTTCACTAAAAGATTCTTATATAACCCTGGTGAAATTCGAAACAGAATACAAAGCCAACACAATGAGAACCGAAGCTCAAGAGTTTTAGGAGAGGCTAATCCCACATAAGGGAGACATAAACACCATCAAGAGAAAACATCTAAGCTGCACCACAAAACTACAGACGGAACCACAACCCATAGAAACTATAAAGCTGTACCATAAAGAATCTGAAACCAAACAAACATAGTACTTAACCAAAGCCCACGACAGCTGAGAAGGGAGCAGAACCGAAGGAGAGATGAGCACAAGCAAGCCCACTAGCAACAACAAACTAGAGCACTGAGGAGACCAAGAACGCAAAGCTACAAAGAGGATACATGAACTCCAACTCGGAAAACGCCAAGGAGTAACTCCAATCAAACAGGCGGACACAGCGATCCATCTACAGCCACACATAGACACCTCCTCGCAAGAGAAGATTGGAAGAACCAAACTAATGCAATGTCTTGAGCTCAATTCAAGAACCACACACATACATCAATGTAGTAAGAAGAAGACATGTCTTAGGCGAAATTTCACCTGTTTTTTTTTTTGCGCCAATATTTCTTTGGGTTTTAGACTAGGCCTCAATACTTTCAATTTTAATCTGATGAATAATGATCCCAACTAGTCAGCTTTTAGAGCATCTTTAGTGGAAGTACTTCATTGAATCTCTTGAACATTAAATAATAAAAATAATCATAGAAGAGGATAGAGGTAGAGAAATCACTGGAGACGTTTCCAGGGGAAGAGACGATAGACCATTTTAAGGTACTCTCTCTCCATTTGTTCCTTTTTCATTGGCTAAAGTTTTTTTGTTTAAAAGTAAATAACGAAAGTATTAGATATCAATATAAAATTAGAAAGAGACGATTCTATATTTTTCTATCACTAATGATGCTCTTACATTCTGATTACTCTTTAGTAATTTGGGTTACAAACTACATTTTGAGCAAAAAAATTGTTCTTTTATTCAAATAATTTGATTCTGGCTAAATCACCACTCATAGGCAAGAACATTCTTTAGATAACCTTTGGCTTAACTAAACTGATCCGTACTCTATTTGCTGAATCATGCAAAATTAAGTCTCTTTCTTCTTTTTTCCCAAGAAAATTCTCAATCTTGTGTAAGAGATTAAATAGAAGATTTAAAGGCGGGAATCCAAATGATTTGTGCGCCATTACTAGTTGGCCTTTTAATAGGCCTGCGATTTGGGCCAATTATCCATTTTGACTAATGCTCCCAAATCTTTTAACAGAAAATATATTTTGACTTCTGAGAGTATGCATGCAGTATTAACGAACTACAATTACATGCAGGAAGGATTCGTTACTAAATCATTTGATTTTGACTAGCATCTGAGTGATCAATGAGAAGTTGATATAACTAGTAAATAAATAAAAACAAATCGGTTTAAAATCAAAAACCATTTTCCCAATAAGATCCTTAAAACTTCTTTTTTATTTTTTAAAATCCTTGATCTTGACTATAAGAAAAGCTAACAGTTCTTCACTGATAAGGGATCAACGATCAACTGCTAAAGATTTCAAATCACACAAAGTTTTATGATCTATTCACCATATTTACAGAAAACCATCAAAGATCAATAGCAAACCTCCAATGTCAGTCTTCCCTAAACTATTATTCCACACAAACCATGTTTTGATGAAGAATATTTACAGAAATCGAAAACATCATTCAGCACCTGAATCTGATGCCGAGCCCGTACTTGCAGTAGATGCACCCACGCTTCGTGAACTCTTTCGGCCCACGCTTCCTAATCCTGTCTCTCTTCACCTTCACGGTTCTTGATATCACCGCATCATAATGTTCATCATCGTACTCGCCATCCTCGTCCTCACATTGTTCCTCGTCCCCTTCGTCGCTGTTGACGTAACCCTCTATCTTGATTCCAAGAGAGTAACGCGACTTAACTCCACGAGGATACACCACCGTCCTCAGGCTATCATCGGCGACGCCGAGATCAAGATTCGCGATGAGGACAATCTTCATGAGCGGCGAAGTAACCGGGGATGAGACGGAGGAGGTGATACGGAGGAAGCGTGCGACGCGTTCGCCAATGACGTATTTAGTCGGCGTCTGTGGTGAGACGGAGGAAGAAGAATCGTCGGAGGCAGTTACGTCATCGGAGAGGTTCACGACAGAGAAGGAATGGCCAGAGGATTCCCTTTTGTGGTGAGGAAGGAGAAGTATAGTCATTGATGGATCGTTCTTGTGGATTTGGGATTTGAGGATGTTTCGTTCAAGGGAGGAGGAGGAAGTTACCTTATATACTTACAGACGCAGCGTCCTTGTGTGTTGTTTCAACTTTCAACTCTGTGGTGATGAGTATAACTCCTTTTTTTTACATACACAATTTAGTTATGAGCTTATTTATTAAATACCATTTTTCTGTTTATAAATTTTTGAAAGCAACTCTCGTTAATTTTTTAATTACATTTTCCATGTGATATGTCAATTTAATTTCTCCTTTATAAACGTTCATTCATAAGATTACATCTTTACCAAAAAGGTCAATGTTTCGCTGTATTATGTGTTCTTTAGTCCCCAAAAAGGTCAATGTTTCAACGGGGAAAATGGAATGCATTTATTTCAATTTCATAAGCAGAATGTTTTGTAAAAGGCATGTTTTGTAAAAATTTGTATAGTATTTGTCTAAAATATTGCAAGTTATTTGAACATTTTTTATTTAAAGAACTTTTAGACTTTTGTTTTAGAAACTTTTAGCCAACAAATTAATTTAGAAAAGCTTTTTATCTAAAACTAAATGTTATATATATGACGTTTAGAGTAATGTACATCTTTTACCTTGTAATAATGTTTTGCATCAAGAAACAAATCAATTTTAAATTGATTGAAGGCTTGTTAATAGAACAAAAGAAGAAGTCTCCATGACTCCATGCATCAACAATACTGATGGACTCACGCCGCAATAATATTCTATGATAAGCAATAGTTGACACCAATGGCAATATTATAAATCTTGTTCCATTTGATGAAAACAAGTCTTCAGATCCTCCTCTAATTTTTTTTTTTTTTGGAGAATGTTAAATTTATTCAAACAAAAAATGCCTTTTTACAAACTAATGCAGCTTGATTCTAGAGTTTTTGTTTTGTGAAACCATAAAAATAAAGCTTAATTCTATGCCCGTGAATCAAACCAATTTGCCATTGCTTGGGTTAGATACTTCCCTCCATATTTGTGTCACCACCGGTGACACGGCAAACCAGTGAAATGAGCTTGATGTAAATGAAAAAGGAAGAAAACCATGCGACAACAATAATTTCACACATTTTCATTCTTTTGGTTTAATTTCTTTTAGCATATTCTTTTGCTCTTAACCACATCAAGATCATTAAAATCGTGCGTTCCTTTGTTGGCTAAGAAAAGAGTCTCCACAAGCTGGAGATGCTGAGACCGTCTATTAGAAGAACGTAGTATCAAGGAACAAAGAAAATGGGGGCATGGTTGTAAGCAACCAAAGGCATCAAGATTAGAGAAATAATTAAATGAGATACTAGCTTCTTTTTTTTGGTGCCATTGTTACTTAGTATATAAAAACAGTAAGGAAATTAGTAGTAAAAAATCAACGATTCGTGGATTGATATAATACTCGAGGCAAATTCAAAACCTGTTCTAGTAAGGATGATTAGCCCAAGAGATCACGAATACAATAGCACTGTTTTTTCTCTTTTCCTCAGCCAGAAAAGAAAAAAGAATATGACACTGAGGTTTCAAGTGAAAAATTGAGAATCCACCAACATTTGTTTTGAGCATATAAGAGTCATGAGGGTTAGATTCAACTACATCATTATGCGAAGGACTGCGAGTCCCACTGCTGAAATGGAGACGAGTGTACCAATGCAGTATTTGATAACTTCGTATTTCGCCGCTTCTAGCTGAGCTCTCAATGCATGAATTTCCTGCAACAAACAAACATATCATGCGTGTTATCAAATCTTCCCAAGTGCGGAAAAAAAAAAATGAAGAGAAAGTTTATGAGTAAAGGAGATAGAAATACTCTGTCAAGCTTGTTCGTGAGGTTTGTTGTTTCCGAATTCTGATTAGCTAGCTCATCACGTATCCGGCTGTAATTAAACAAGACAATCACAATCATATTATACCATATAATTCAAAAACCTCACGCCTTTCACAGATGGAGATGGTGGTAAAATGGTAATAGCCATGTGAGAAAATGTGGAAGCTTTCATACCCTCTTTCAAGATTCAAATCCAAGCGTTGTCCAGCTGTTACCTTATCAATTTCATACCTGTTTCAACTTAAGATGCCTTAGTTTTCAAAAGATATAACAAGATGACATCGAGAATGTGAGAGAGGCTAGATAAAAATTAACAAAACCTTAGCTCGCTTCTCATCTTCTCTATATCCCCTCTTAGTTTTTCTGTCTCGCGTTGTAAAACAGTAAAATGATGCTCCTGCAAAACCAAAAGTTGTAACACAACATCATATGAAAAAGCTGCCTAAGACTCACAGAGAAAGAGAAAGGAAAAAAACATCTTCTCGTGTGTTAAATTTTTGAAGTCCACACAATATCAACGTCAACGACACACTTCAGTGTTGGAATTTCAAAGTAACACAATCTCTCAAACTAGTCACAATCTCTCAAACTAGTCCATAACCCGAAGTAAAAAAATCATAAATGAAGATGTGCATAACGAGCAAACCAGTTTTTGTAACCATAACCAACTGATACAAATGAGATACAATGATGTATGGGGATGGCAAAACGCAATCACAAACTCAAAAGGTTATCCAAAATAAAACTAGAACCTGTATATGTTATTACAAACAACCATATGCAAGATAACAAACAAGAACCTGTATATGTTGTTACCTGAGAGCTTTTGACTTCAGATTTAAATTTGGAGAGATTAGAATCTTGAATCATTTCAATCTGCACCCACAAAGACACACCAAGTAAGACCAAAACAAAACAAAAAGATACAATTTTATTAAGCATTGAAAAAAGCAAACAAAGAACCTTCTGCATCTCAGCCTTGGAAACAAAAGACTCGGAGACATTCTCCAAGCTATCATTCAACACCTCAGTGATCGCAGAAGTAATGGCCTCTGCTTGTTTCGACGGTACACCTTGTGCTTCTAGACTCCTCACCTTTCAACAGCAACAAAAAAAACAAATTAAACATTCCTCAAGATACTCTGCCTTAGCTTTTAGATCTAGGGTAACGTTACCAGAGCCAAGGTATCGACGAGGAAAGCACGCTTCCCGTTGACTTTCGTGAGCTCCGAGATTTGCCTGAACTGGAAGGGACGACGATCGATTAAGCCGTAGGCGGAGGAGGAGGAGGAGCCCAAGCCTCGGGGTCTGGCGATTGAGAGCGCGGATTGAGCTCCTAACAGAGCCAGGCGCTTTGACAAGTTCATCGATCACAAGGGGATTTTGTTTTAGCCCGAAAATGATTGATTGATTTTGAGAGTTGAGAAGAGATTTTGAGGGAAGGGTTTCTTTCTTCTTCCTTCCACTTGGGGGTTTGGTTTGATCTCCCGATGGATGTTAATTTACATACTTACCCTTTGACCAGGACCAGTTTTGATACCAAAACGCGATCGTTTGTTTACTTACTTGCCCGCAAAGTTTTTCTTTTTTTTTTTTCGTTTTTTCCTCCTTTAATCTTTTTAATAATATTGTGTTCAAAGTTTCTTCTCTGTTATGGAGCAACAAGGAAAGAGAGCTGCTTAGCTTACATGGGTCTCAGCTCACACTGTGGAAGTACCCATCGATGGTGAAAATGGCTGAGCTTTTTGGTCATACATCAAGAGTTCTATCTATGACCCAGTGTCCGGATGGTTGTACTGTAGTCTCAGCAGCAGGAGACGAGACTGAAGTTTTGGAATGTTTTTGAAGTACCTGAGACCGTCAGAATACCTGTTACAAAAGCAGCTCGTGGGCCGTTTTCTCATGTGGCTCGTATTGAGACCGTGAAGGCTAGCCTACAAGGAAAGCCACTGATCGATAATTGATCGGATTAAAAAGTTTAATTGTGTAATTTTGTCATCAGAGTTGCTAACTAAAAGGATGCTAATGTAATAGAATGACAGAAGTTTTATCTTCTGTCACCACCTTTATTTGCAAGTCTTCGTTAGACGTTTTCGTCACACATGATCAATTCGTCTACTTCTCAAAAAGTTCTTCTCATCTTTCTTCTTTTGTTCTATACGTACATCTTTGGACAAAACTTGTTTGTTTACAGCCGGTTTGTTCTAAACAACTCGAATGTGGAGCATTAGTTGTTGATAAAGAGGGGGTATGTTTGCTCTTCTTTGGTTTATATCATATAATGCGTCTGTTATGAAACAGAATAAGATGTTGTCAAACTTTATTATTATCTAAAAAAATCAAAGAAAACTTTTTTGTTTGAACAAAGCTTAGTAGAATTTTAAAACGAAACATGATGTATGGGGGTGAATTAAGACTTTCCTAAAGAGAGGTTTACTGATAGAAAACATATAGTTGGTCTAGCAAATACTATATGCAAGAGGGATATTCTCTACCACCATATTCACCACCACGACATTTCAGTACTAAGCCCTTAAACCCCAAAAACAAAGAAACATGTCAAGCTAATTCTGAGTGAAAGGCTCTCAACAAAAGACTCTTGTGCATAGTGTGTCTAAAACGCCTAAAACTGCTTTTTAGGATGCAGCAAACATCACCCAAAAACAGAAGGAGATTGAGAAAAGCTGGTTTAGTTGTGGAGGTAAGTGCAGGCTGCTCCTTTCCTGCAATTTCCATTTTCTCGATGGAACTTGCATACTCTTTGCCCTTTGAAGTTGTTATTATGCCCACCACTTCCACTTGACTGCCTATTCCAACCATACCCAGAATCTCCATTCTGGTTCTGTTGGTTTCCCCAGTAACCAGTTTGGTTCCCTCCTGAGCCACCGCTTGGCATTGCTGTCTGGTTTTGAGTTCCCCAGTTTTGATTACTGTTCCCAGACTGCATCCCTTGACCTGTCTGCATCCATCCAGAGCTTGTACTACTCCCTGGAGCTTGAACTTGGGCTTGGGATTGAGCTTGACCTGTTACACCCCACCCGGAGTTTGGATAAGCTTGTGGTTGTTGTACTTGGGCGGGCCCGCCCCATCCAGGATTAGGCATTCCCTGACCAGTTGGTGGAACCGAAGATGCAGCCCAGTTTACGCTCATTCCAGCTTGAGGAGGACCAGCCCATCCCATGTTTGGATTTACAACAGTCGCTTGACCCCAGCTGCTGTTTTGGTTTGTTGGAGCCTGAGGTTGTCCTGAGTTTTGACTGGTGTTCATAGCCCATGCTGGTGCCTGAGTCTGAGTATTTGATTGGCTTGGAACGGGAGCCCTCCATGGATCAGATGCTGGAAACCCTGGTTGACTTTGCGAGGTGAGAGCACTTGGAGTTGTGGTGCCATAAGACGCAGAACTATTCTGAGAAGAAAATGGAGCATCACCTCTACCACGACCATGTAAATCAAATTTATCCGTCTGCATGTTACCCCAGCTTTGCATTCCGCCTACCGGTGTTGGAGATGGAAGAGGACCAGAAGAACCATAGTGATTAACAGAAACGTTAGCCCGATCTGGTGTTGGAATTGGGTGGGTTCCAGGCTGCAATGCACTAGCAGTGTTTACAACCACAGGGATATCTGTCCTTGAAGCTTGACTCGGGACAGATTGTGCTGAAGGAAAACTCATCGACTGAACAGCTGACTGCGCAGAAGGCTTGGTTGGAGACCATCTGCTCTCAAAACTTCTCCTTTTTGCCGTTGGGGTTGTCATTTGAGTCGGAGTAGGCGATGGAAGGCTTCCACCTGAACTCCAAGTATCCTGAGAATTCTTGGGAATGTCAAGGACTGATGGAGCGGTCCTAGCAGAAGAACCTATATTGGGTTCAGATTGGCTTGATTGACCAGAATAAGCTTTCGTGTAGCTATTATCCACCGACTGGCCTTGCTTCTGAAACAGCCCAGCCAATGCATCAGTCAGGAGAACAGAGTCCAACGATGACTCGTTGGCTTTCCAGATTTCCAACTTAGCAGGGAAGTACCCAGTGTTGTTCCACTTACGGAGCTGCGCCATTGAAAAAGGCCCTTGAACTTTACCAGATGGGTCCTTGTAATGCCACATTTTCTCTGACTCATTTGACTTGGGAGCAGGCTGCGGAACAACAGGAGGAGGTGGCGTTGAGATTACGGGGGCAATTCTAGGAGACAATTCTGGTGGCGCAACAGCACGGGAACTTCTGGGAGGAGGTTCGGGGAGAGAAACAGTTCTCGGCTTCTCAGTGCCTAAATATTGTTGCATGTCTTTTTCTCTTTCTCTACCTGAATTCCACAGACTATCACTAACCTTGTCGTCAGAACTACCAAGATAATCCCCTCTTCCATTAGAGCCTCTACCAGAGTAACTTCTGCTTAACTCACGATTTGCACTTGTGCTTGAGTAGTTACTTGTGCCAGTCCATGATTCATTGGAACTAAATCCTCCCTTTCGTGGAGATATCGGGTCTCTTCCTCTTCTGTTGAAGCTACTACTTCGTCTCCTCAGACTTTTCTCTAGATGCATTACAACAGCCAAAGATCAAAAAACGTTAGAATAGATAACGCCAGACAATAGATGCAAAAAACAAAGCTTGATTTTTATACGAAACCTTTTTCTTTTTCTTCTTCGTCTTCGGACTCATAATCTGGGTCCATCTTGGGATCAGCATGTATTTCTGGAATTTCTTCTAGCCTGCGCTGCCGTTCCTCTGGAGACTTCAGCAGTTGCACTTTCTCAACACATTCTCGCAGCGTAACAATGGGTTAAGGATTACTTACGTAAGTGAACAGAAAATAATGAAATTATATGCTTTTGACGACAAATGACAGATCATTTGCTCTTTCCCTGAAGTACAAAAACATACACACAGAAGCATTCCCAGAGCATCGGCAATAATCATTGTGACAGAACTAAAAAAAAATCAACAGATAAGGATATTCTTTTCTGTGGCCCATGTCGCTAGCACGATCACGCAAATGACTGAAACGTAGGATCTCTGCGTCCAACAACTGCATCATAAAAGTAACAAATTTCAAAACATAAGAGAGACGATAGAACACTAGTCATGCACATTGCCTGGGCAGATTAGTACAGTACTACAGTTAATCTCCGTTTCCCAATCTAGAGAGCTCACTTACCAAACGTATAATAATGAGTAAAAGGACAATGATTAACAACTTACGTTTTTTACCCTCACTTCCTGCAGCGCTATGGCCTTTTCTTGTATATCACCCTAAAAAAACAATTGACATTAGAATACCCAAAAAAGTAAAAGCATGACGGTTGACAGAATTTAAGACGCAACCATATGCAGACTTAAAATAATATGAAGCATACCACTGTCAGCCTGTTGATTAATCCACATTTTATGCTCTGCCTTAGACGATTGCATTCATCCTGAAATTATTGCACGGAAGCTATTGGTTAAACATATGGCATTCTTGCACAATTACTGCTCGCTAATCAGGAGAAGTTCGCTAAGAAAAGAGTAACACTGCCTCCTCGGCTTGTCAACATATGAAAATGCAAAGAGAATTCTACGTAAGAACTAAAGTTCGAATCAGCAGAAGAGTGTGTCACCTCAGTGAAATCTTGATTTGATATAATGTCGATGGATATCACTTCTGTTTTGTCCAAGTTCAATATCTCAAGTACATAGTCTGTTGTTTTTTTGCCAACTTTATAGGGTTCAGGAGCTTTGCTTGTGCCTGTGTTTCAAACCAAAAGGATTAGAGTCAACCTTTGAATTAACCATATATTAAAATAATCAGTAAAATGGAAACTAAACATACCAACAACTTGAACCAGTCGATATAAATCTTGCTTTTGATTTCCAGATATCCTTAACCTAACAAATGCACTAGCTACTTTTTCTTCGAACGCTGTAGAATCTTCAAGTAGATCTTCCACCAAGCTCCGCCTCAAGTATATCAAATTGATGTTGTGCATATCAACAGCGGCAAAATCATCAAGATTGGATTGACGCCCTTTCCTTGCACCCTTTTTACGTGTTTTACGTTTCTTATCCTTCGCACTTTTCACTGGATGGTCCACGTTTTCATCAAGATCCACATAGTCAGGGTCTGTATCAACAATGCTACCTTGAATATTATCTGCCTGCTGCTGCTCTTTATCAAGGAAATGGGTATCAAGGATATTTAACATCTCAAAGTGCCCAACATGAGATTTCCCGAACAAATTCTTAAGCCTGGAGTCACAAACAACTTGGCTTTTACGACGGGGATCACGAAGATTGTATTTTTTTATATAATCCAGCAGGAGCGCGTGTACTTCTGTGGAAGGTAAGAAAGATCTGTCACCACGTCTCATGTGCGCGACAACATCCAAAAGTTCCTTGGAAGCCCACGTTTCACCTGACGAGCTTTTATTAGCTGGAGATTGGTTTTTCTCCGCAGAACCAGGCTTCGATCGACTTCTAGTCTTCCTCTTTTTTGGAGAACTATCCGAATCTGATCCTTCATCAGTTACATAGTCAATCTCCCTGGCTGTTCCCTGTTTACCAGCATGAGACTTATTTCCTTTCTGTGGGCTCTTAGCCTGATCAAGTTCTTCTGGACTTATAGATAGCTGCGTTTTCAAATCAATCCAGTAATCCTTGAAGAGAGATTCCCAGCTGGTCTTGTCATCAAAATCCAACTGCGCCTATAAAAGACAAAACAGATTCAGTGAGAGGTATCAGAAAAAGAAGACTGACATTCAAATTGATAGTGGAAACTAAGGTATAAACGAAAATCAACTATTTGGTGTGGAACAACGATGACCAAATTCATATGTATTAGTCATATTTCAAAGTAAAAAGACAGAGACGTATGCTTATAATGCATCAACCAAGTTGAAAGCTCATAAACACGTGCATAATGCAATAGAGTAATTCTCCAGGAGAAAACAGAATCAGTAAGTATCATCAACCTTTCTATGCTTGGTCCACAAAATGTTTGATGAGAGAAACGGTAAAAGCAAGTTCATGCGGTACTTAAACATGATGATCAGTTTTATCAACAGATAATCACAAGAAAAAAAATCAACAAGAAAGAAAACTAAAAGTGTATTCAAGCATACCGGCTCCTTCTTTTCCTGCTCCTCTCTTTCTATCAACTTGATTGTCTCCATGCATGTTTCACAGAAACCCTTATTACCTCTTATGCAAAAAAAGACAGCATCCTTGGCGCAGCCCTTGCATAATGAAAACACACATGTGTAGCACAAGTATGTCGCAGTTTTCTCACATTTGCTACACTGGTGCCATCCTATTCATGAAAATGTAACATTGTGTTAGGTTCTAGTATAGAGACATAGAAATAAACCTTCAAAGATTAAGCTTACCAAATACATACATATACAGAGATAGGTAACAAACGAAAATATGACAAATGACCACTCAAACATTATACTATCTAAAGTGTATATGATGTATTCTAACATATGAGGGACAGTAACATACTAAGATACGGCACAGTGTTCTTTGGGCTCCTACATCACATTAGCGTCTGTTATTTATTACCATATGTACCAAAAGTGATTGTGAACCCATTGCTAAAGACACGAATCATCAACAAATCGGTACAAAGGGAAAATAGCTTAGAGAGAACCATTAGTCGATGCCTAACAGAAATGAAAAATCAATATCTTTCTCTTTATATCAAAAGGTTCTCCTAACAAGTTTAAATGGATAGAATTATAGTGACGATGTCACCACTACCAAAGTATATAAAAGCATCAATGCTAGTGTATTTTTCAAAAAAAAATTACTTAATAAACGACACAAGAGATCCCACTGCTGCTACCGTTGACAACAGCGAATCAACTAAAAGCCACCGTTGTCAAGTTCTTGGGAATTTCAACGACTACACAGCCTTGATAGCAATCAGACATCCATTTCACAAACAAATTGCCCTTGCCTGTGTAGCATTTGACAGTGGTACAAAAGGCTTGAGACTAAAGAAAGATTCAATAAGGAAGGACATTGAATGAAATACGATGTGCAAAGCAAAAGCAATAGATAATAACTTTCAACTAAAGTTTCAAACTTATAATCTGAGATGAGTAAAGGAAAAAGGGATTTAGGATAAATGCATACTATTAGCCAGGAACTCAAACGAAAGAAGAAAGAAAAAGCTTGAATTACCAAGACATTGCAATAAAAATCATAATCAGAATGACAGATAAAAAACATATACCATTATGATTTCTAAAAAATTAACAATGTTAAAGACACTGTAAATAACTAAGGTAAACAATATACATACACCACTCAGAGAAATTTTAGCAGATTATGTGTCATGTTTTCCTGAACTATATTCACTGATTAAATAACAGAGAAAAACTTACCACAGTTCCATTTACCCTTTGACCGGAAAAAATCCTCGTCTTGATTTACACAGGAAGGGTGGTAAGCTTTTGGGCAACCCCTGCAAGCCAACATAATCGTACATTTAAATACACAAAAGTTATCATCTGTTAAAGGGACCAGAAGAAAGAAGGAGAAAAGAGCACATGAACTACAAATTTAAGTTTACCTGCGGTCACAAAGGACAAGGTCACCCCCATCAAAACATATGAAACAAACATCTTCCTCTTTCTTCTTTCCCGTCTTTGTATTTCTAACCCGCTTCCTCTTTCCTCCAACACCCTTATTTTCTTCCTCGACGTCCTCTGCATCTTCATCCCCCGTCTCAGCCGTTACACTCTCATCCTGTGTCGCTGTTAGTTCTGTCATTTCTATCTCTTCCTGACTTTCCTTCCCCTCCTCTATATCAGCTAATGAGGAGTCTACATGCGTTTCCGCATCAGTCATGTTTTCATCTTTCTCCTCATCCTCATCTTCGGTCCTTGCCTCGGTTTCTTCTGACATTTCAGCAGCTTTTGTTCCGTCTACTTTACCCTCAACAGTCTCCTCTTGTGTCTCTGTCATTTCTGTCATTTCTGCCATTCCCATCTCCTCCTGTCTTTTCTTCTCCTCCTCAGTATCAGCTACCGATGAGTCTCCAAGAGTTTTCACATCCATCATGTTTTCATCTTTCTCGTGATCCACATCTACGGACCTTGTCTCTGTTTCTTCTGATGCTTCAGCAACTTTTGTTCTGACTGCTTTACCCTCAACAGTCTCCTCCTGTGTCTCTGTCATTTCTGCTAATCCCATCTCTTCCTGAATTTCCTTCCCCTCCTCAATATCAGCCACCAAGGAGTCTCCATGTGTTTTCACATCAGCCATGTCATCATCCTTTTCCTGATCCTCATCTTCGATCCTTGTCTCTGTTTCTTCTGACACTCCATCAATTTTTGCTCCCTCCACTTTATCCGTAACAGTCTCTTCCAGTTCTTCTGTCACTCCCATCTCTTCAAGATCTTCCCTCCCGCCCTCAATATCAGCTGTCGAGGAGTCTCCATGGATTTTCACATCTTCCGCCATATCAGTCATGTCATCCATTTTCTCCTCATCCTCATGTCTGATCACTGTCCCTGTTTCTTCGGATGCTTCAGCAATCTTTGTTTCGTCTACTTTAGCCAGTTCCTCAGATAGTTTTTGGGTTTCCTCCAAATCAACTGTCTGTTCTGCTTCACCTACACCAGCCATTCCTTCACCATCTTCCTCTATCCCATCACCATATTTAACATATGTTTCCACTTCTTCTGCAGACTCTGGTACATGCATGTCCACTGATTTACCAGCTTCTGGATCCTTCTCAACATTTTCTTTGACATCATCCATAACAGTTTCCTTATCTACAGACGATTCACCCACTCGAGTCTCATTTTTTTCTGAACCCTCATTAGCCACATCATCCACATCTTGGGGATTAGTTTTGATCTCCAACACAGGCTTTTCTTCCTCCTCAGTTTTCTTCAATAACTGATTACCCATAGCACCTTCTGTGACATCCATATCTTCTTTTGCATCTCCATCTGTCAGATCTCTAGCTTCTTCACCAATTTGCAACTCTTTTAATAGCTCTTGCTCTAAAGGAACTGAATCAACACTAGCCACGCTAGCTACATCCTTATCCTGAGATGAAATTTCAGTAAAACCAGCCACGCTAGCTACATCTTTAGCATCGGGAATATCTATGTCAACACTAACTATATCTTCCAAGGAGGCAGCTTGAGCTGCAGTGTCCTCCTCCATGACATCAAGCTTACTCTCTATCGCCTGACTACTCTTCTCATCGGCCTTACCTCCACAAACTACCTCTTGGCTTCCCTCTCTCAGAGAATCATCTCCGTTTACCTCAGAAGCTGGAGGCTCTTCTTCTTTGCTTTCCTCGAGATTGTCTCCTGAAATCGAAACCTTTTCACTACCTAACCCTAACAAATTAGCTGCTGAATCACTCTGCTCAGCCGCGCGGTCCTCTTCTCCTCCTTCACCAACCACCGGAGGAACCACCTCCACCGCAGCGCCACCACCAACCAAATCCAAGGAACCGCACTCCTGAGCAACGAAACTCGCATTCTCTTCTCCTCCTCCGCCTCCCTCCACGGCCAGGTCTGCGGAAACGGCATCAACCACACCACTCATCTCAGCGACGGGATTCAAAACCGCAGCGGCGGTGTCAACCGCATCAATTCCTTTCGCACCCGTAGCTCCATCGCACCCGCCTCCTTCCTCGGCGGCAACGGAAGATTCGCCGCGTGGTCCTGTGAGATTAGGGTCGTTCGAAACGTGAATACATTCAGGGTCATCTCGCATCGACTCAAAGGAAGCTTTCGCCGAGTCGGAATCCATAAAGCGATAAATAGGGATCAGCTTCGCCGGCTACAACAGTGGTCCATAAATTCACAAATTGAGAAGAGGAAAAGATCTGAAAGCCTTTTTAGGGTTTTCTAGAGCGATGATTTTGTTTTTTTTTTTTTTTTTACAGGAACATTGTCAGGTGTAGCAACCACATTAGATACATCTTATATACACTAATTTCTAGGTTGTGCGAACACTTTTTTGAGGTCGGTTGGTTAAGAACTTTAGACGATGTGGTGGGAGTCTTCAACGTCTCAGGTTCGATCTCTTTCTTGAATTCATTTGCTCTTCCGCGAGATTGATTACCATTACATTTTTTTGTTTTCAGTTGACATTAATATTAAAGCCCAATGGGCTATGGGCTAGAACAAAATAATGGACGTAGTTTAATAATGAGCAATTCTCTCTAGTCCATTTTAAATCCCTTATATATTAATTGAGGAACATTTGAAAAGATGTAACCTCAATTTTATATTAATTAAAAGAGGCCCCAATGCATAGGTGGCACTCAATTAGGTAGTCAATTACATTCAATTGAAAAATAAGTAGGTCCACATTCGATTTTTATATGTTGTTAGATACATAAGTTGGTCAAACTATATGATATAATGATATGATATGATATTTTCTTTCCTTAAAGAAAACCTACGGAATTACCATAAATGACTAACATATATATGACAATTAATGAGTTTAATAATAAAGATTTGATAACAATGTATATCTCCTCCGTCATTTTTTGTTTAATTTTATATTATTAAAATAAATTAAACAATCAAATTAGCTATAAAAATAAAATTTAGATTTTTTCGTATATGTTATATTTTGAATTTTTAAAAACGACAATAAATGACTAAAACTATTAAAATTATTATGTTAAAAATTAATGATCAATGGTTTAACATTTTTATTATAAGAAGATACACATGATTTTAAAACCATATGAGTAAAAAATATCATTTAATAATAAAATAAATATATATATATATTAAACACTATATACCATAAGATTACATAAATATTTTAATATTAAAACTTTCAATGAATTTTCAAGAACATTTATAAATTATAAACTTATTAAAAATTTCAGATTGAAAATTTTGTTATCGATGATTTAAATATTTTGTTATAAAACGATATGAACGATCATAGAACCGTATGATTATAAATTCTTATTTAATAAATAATTATATAAAATATACTATTCCTAGAAAAATAGGTTGGTCCATCTTAACTTATATTACACTTTTTATTAAACTAACTATCGAATTGATAAATAACGTACCAAAAAATGTTTTGCACTTTCCTTAAATAAAAGCTACGAAATTACCTAATATGATTAACGTATATGTGAAAATTAATTATAATGAATAATAAATATTTGATAACAATTTTTGTATCTTAGTTCTTTTTTTAATTTTATATTATTAAAATATATTTAAAAATCACATTAAATATATAATAAAAACATTTATAATTTTTCTTATATGTTATATTTTGAATTTTTCAAAACGTCTATAAATTATTAGAAATTTGAAGATCCCCACTCTGAAAATTTTGTGATCAATAGATTATTTTTTTTGTCATAATAAGTTACAAATGATCATAAAATTGTATTAAGATGAACTTTTATTTAATATTATAAGAAGATACACATTATTTTAAAACCATATGAGTAAAAAATATCATTTAATAATAAAACATATATATTTATATATATATATAGATTATAATATATACCATAAGATTACATAAATATTTTAATATTAAAACTTTCAATGAATTTTCAAAAACATTTATAAATTATAAACTTATTAAAGATTTCACATTGAAAATTTTGTTATCGATGATTTAAATATTCAGTTATAAAATGATATGAATGATCATAGAACTGTATGATTATAAATTCTCATTTAATAAATGACTATATAAAATATACTATTCTTAGAAAAATAGGTTGGTCCATCTTGACTTACATTATATTTTTTTATTAAACTAACTATCGAATTGATAAATAATCTAGCAAAATTTTTTTTGCACTTTCCTTAATTAGAAGCTACGAAATTACCTAATATGATTAACGTATATATGAAAATTAATTATTATGAATAATAAATATTTGATAACAATTTTGGTATCTTAGTTCTTTTTTTTTAATTTTATATTATTGAAAGATATTAAAAAATCACATTAAATATATAATAAAAACATTTATATTTTTTCTTATATGTTATATTTGAATTTTTCAAAACGTCTATATATTATTAGAAATTTGAATATTCCCACTCTGAAAATTTTGTGATCAATAGATTATTTTTTTGTTATAATAAGTTACAAATGATCATAAAATATAACGCATATGAATTTTTATTTAATGAATATTCAAACTAAATAATATATATATATATATAAAAAAACACTAATGATTTAAAGCAACAAGATTGGCTGATCAATTTAGTCGTCCAGTTGAAATCTTTCAAAAGTATGTGAAAAACTAAAGTCAAAGTAAATATGGATTTAGAATAGTAGTTATATTTTACTAACCAAATACCGAAAAAAACGAACCGAACCGAAACCAATCCGATATCCGGATTAATCCAAATGAAGCCAAACTATTGTTTCATTTTCCAAAATATAATAAAAATAATAACTTAATTCCGCGCAAGGCGCGGGTCTTATCCTAGTTTTGGTCATTAAAACAAAAAAACCTTCAAAAAATAATCGAAATACCTCTTTTTATATTAAATTTTTTAATATTTATCTTTTTTAAAAAAATTGAAATTTTACCCTCAAAACTCCACATTTTAACTCTAAACTCTATGTCTAGTTAACTATAGGTATAAATGTATATTTACCATTTAATAAAAAAAAGTGTTGGTTATTTTCCTCTTTAAATGATATTTTATAAAAATAAACTAAAAAAAATATTCTATAAAATATTTATTTAATAATTTGATAAACACGGATAAGCAAATAGAAAAAGTTTGGATACATATCACTATGTTAGTAGAGAGATAAAAGATAAACCGCTTTGTAGATATTACAGCAGTTCTAATAGAAGTCTCTAAATTAATATCTAGTTTATAGTAAAAAAAAAAAGACAAAAGTATATGAATGTGTCAGAACTGGTTCTAAACATCTTGAGAACCTTTGAAATGTTGTTTTTGTAAATGTCACATTTTAACTGGTTCATGCTAGAAAAACGAAATTTAATTTCGTTACATAATAAATTTATTTTAGAATATTATTAAGTGTCAGAGATACTCAACAATTAGCTAAAAAAACCATAAAGAATTTGAAAATTAAGTAAATATACATGATATGACAAGTTGTGTGTCTATGAACAAAGATACTATGATGTGGGATTTAAGGTATTGAGTTAATTACGAGAAAAGTTGTGTATACGGGATGCAATTTCACTACTGCTTTTGGTACTTAACCGTTAATGGTGCCCTAATATGTATCCGACAATGAAAAACACAAGTACTCCGATTATCACTGAAAGCTCTTCCTAAGTGATCCCAAATCGACCTAGCACATGTATCCCTATTCCTCTTTTGCGAAAGCATCACCTGAAATAACTAAAACACTTCAAACTCGTTGGATTGATAAAATCTAAGATTTACTAGTGGAATAAAAAGTGGAAAATCTTCAGACATCTTCAAAGAAGACCTCAAATATATTTTTATAATCTTAAACTGATCCGATCCATCTCAATTCTCACTAAAAAGAAATTTACATTCTCCTGAAATTTACATCGGCTAGTGAAGATATTCTAAAAAGTTGATTTTTCTGTAAAGTTGATTCATATAATATGAAGAGTCCTGCATTTATTAATCTATACTTTCTTTTTATTTCTTTTGCTTCTGCACCTCATTCAAATATTGACTTAAAATTGTGGACTCAAATTTACACCTCCAACGATATTGTCGTTGCATCATTACTCATATTTAAAGCTACACAATACAATTTTGTAGGAAATCATGTTCTTATAAATCATTCTATATGTAAACATATTGTTTTTTTTTAAGTAGTTTATTCGCTCTCACAATAATGTAAAATAGATAGGAGCTGTAAAGAACTTCCCTACAAAGCACATTTATTCCGTGGAGTTTCCTCTCATAATTTCAAAAAAAAAAAAAATTCATTGAAATAGGAATACATGCAAATAGCATGAAGACAAGATCAGAAAAAGGAAAAACACTTGTTTCTAATCCAAGCTAACATTCTACCAACACACAAGTTGATCAAACGCCCAATACGCAAGAGGAAACCAACTTGATAAAAACAAAATGAAACGAGCCACATAACACGGCCGGGTAACATAAAACGAAGATGTTAGTGTAACTTTTTCTTTGTTTCGTTTGTTCTCGCAGGCTTGAGAATTTGCAGAGAATATCATTTAATGTAAGCCAAATAATAAGTAGTACGTAGACGAAGGAGCACACAAAAAAAAATGGCAAATGAGAGAGCAGAGCAATACCAAGGGAAGACCACCGGGTTCGTCACCATAACTTGCCTTGTTGCGGCCATTGGTGGATGCATGTTTGGATATGACGTCGGAGTCGCAGGTACTAGTAAAAAATTAGTGCTTAAGTGTCTTAAACGACTCAAAGTAGGCATGGGCGTTAAAGAACAAATCAGTGTTTTCTTTTTTTTTTTGCTTTTTACGAATTAACTTCTTAGGCCACATTCAGGCTTCATATATATGCAGCTATATTAGATCTATTATGGATCTGATTTATTTTGAGTTCGCTTAATAATAATAATAATAATTTGGATCCTGGTATTTTCAGATATCATATTAAAATAAACATGAAATTAAATATTTAAGATACTTATTTAGATTTCAAATACTCATTTCGGATACTAATTTGAATCTTTGATAGAATTTTTCAGGTCTTTTTGGGAATATTTGGTTTTTGGGGTTTTTTATTATATGCATTCCAATTCTGTTAATAATACTTTGAGTTCGTATATATATATATATATATATATATATATATATATATATATATATATATATATATATATATATATATATATATATATATATATTATACCATTCATCAAAATAATTTTACAGCTGTAAATTCTGATTTTTCTGGTTGGTGTTCAATTTGGGTTTGGGTTTTTTTTCTTTCCATGTTTCAAATTTTGAGTCCCACCTGATTTTATACCAACCTACCAATCACTAAAAGATCCATTCAGCTATCTCGGAGTTTTTGGGTTTGGATCTTGAGTCACTCAAGGGCTTTGGCTGTACTTTACAGGTGGTGTCACATCGACGGATGACTTCCTCAGAGAGTTTTTCTCCAACGTGTATGCCAAAAGGAGAAACGCTCACGAAAACAACTATTGCAAGTTCAACGATCAAGGACTTGCCGCATTCAACTCATCACTCTACATTGCTGGTTTGGTTGCCACACTTGTGGCCTCACCAATCACTAGAAAATATGGACGTCGTGTAAGCATCATATGCGCTGGGATCTTCTTCCTAGTTGGAGCTGCTGTGAATGCTGGATCAGTGAACCTCTCCATGCTTCTCCTCGGACGGATTATGCTTGGCTTTGGCGTTGGATTTGAATCCCAGGTTATGTGAGAAAATTAAATGTGTTAAAAAAATAAAATAAAATAAATGTGTAACGAAAAAACACAAAAATCTTAATTACCTGACTAGACAAAATCTCTCTTTCTTTTTTTATTACAGGCAGTTCCTGTTTACTTATCAGAGGTGTCACCAGCCCATATAAGAGGTGCTCTCAGCGTTTTGTTTCAGTTGGCAACAACTCTTGGGATCTTTTCAGCCAACATGATCAGTTACGTGACGCAGAAGTTTAGTCCTTGGGGCTGGAGGCTGGCTCTTGGTACAGCCGCTTTTCCAGCTCTGCTCATGTCTCTCGGAGGCTACTTCCTTCCCGAGACTCCCAACAGCTTGATCCAAAGAGGGTTGACTGAAAAAGGCCGACATGTCCTTGAGAAGCTAAGGGGAACTAGAAACGTCGACGCCGAGTTTCAAGATCTGATAGATGCCAGCCTCTTGGCAAGCTCCATCAAGCATCCTTTCAGAGAGATTCTGGAGAAACGCCACAGGCCTCAGCTTGTCATGGCGGTTCTCATGCCTATGTTTCAGATTCTCACCGGCGTCAACTGCATTCTATTTTACGCGCCTGTTATGTTCCTCACGATGGGATTTGGTGAAAACTCTTTGCTCTACTCGGGAGTTCTATTAGGGTTTGTCCTTGTTCTTTCGACATTTGTTTCTATCGGGTTAGTGGACAAGCTTGGACGAAGACCTCTGCTCTTAAGCGGTGGATTACAAATGATCACCTGCCAGGTAAGAAGATCATCAACTTTTTTATACTTACCCTACGAGATTTTGGAGAGTTTAAAAATGATTTCTATGGTTTGGAGGTTTGAATTTTTTTTTACAAATATGGGAGCCTATTTATATAAAAAAAAATTCAAAAATTTTGGAGGAGTTTGAAACGAATGTTTCAACTGGCTTGGTCCAGAACCGGTGATGCCTACAAACATCACCAATGCAACTCATGTTTTTGAACACAGATCATAGTCTCGGTGATTTTGGGATTGAAACTTGGAGACAACCAAGAGCTGTCACAAGGATACTCCATCATGTTGGTCATCTTCTTTTCACTCTTTGTTCTCGGATACGGATGGTCATGGGGTCCTCTTGGCTACACTGTACCGAGTGAAGTGTTTCCCTTGGCCATCCGTTCCGCAGGGCAGAGTATCACCGTTGCTGTTAATCTCCTCTTCACCTTCATCGTGGCTCAGGCATTTCTTTACCTCCTATGTGCACTCAAGTTTGGTATCTTTCTTTTATTTGCTTGTTGCGTTTCTGTGATGACCATCTTTGTCTACTTCATGTTGCCTGAGACCAAAGGAGTGCCAATTGAAGATATGTCACTCATTTGGACCGAACATTGGTTCTGGAAGAAAATGTTGCCTGAAAACTAGCTATAAGACCAGCCATGCACAAAGCACTAAAGCAGTTTGCCTAGAACTACTGTAAGGAAAACCATTTCCATCTAACCTAATAATTGATTATGTCCAAATGTTTTCAAATTCATTACAGCTTCTGCTGCATTACTAATAACTTTTGCATATTTTGCCTCAAAAATGTATATATCTTTTTATCATTGTTCTAAAAAGTATATTTTTCCCGCACACGGTTTAGTTTGTATTTGATAATCTAATCAGACACGTATGAATTTGATAGAATGCTGTATTCTATTTGTTCATCTAACAGCATTTTTGCGTGAATATTCAACAACCATAACCTTGATTAATAAGTTGTGTTCTCTCTCTTAAACCATTTAGTAAGCAAAAGGGAAAATGGCATTCCGGTTAGCCGGATAATTCTCAAACTTCCGGAGATACCACCGGTGAGTTTCTCCAGCTGCTAATGTCAGATTCCCAACCTACAAAGAAATGACATAAATAAAATTTCTCTGAATCCAAACAAAACATTTCATTAGTAATCTTGACAAATAAGGGAAGTGCACCATACCACGAAACCAAAGAGTAACCAGATGGTTACATCTGTTCCTCCACTCGCAATCAGCAAACCCGCATATAAAACCTTATATTACAGAGCATCATATACCATTTAGTGAAGACAAGAAAAAAAGAACATGAAGATGTCTACTAGGGGGAAGAGGTATTATTACGATTTCTGCCAAGTAATGTGGACTAGAGACGATCTCAAACCAATCTCCATGTGGTATTATGTACTCTCTCGCTTGGCTAGGACTTTCTCGAAGCGAGCCCTGCAGTAACAATTTTTTTAATAATCTCTCATGATCTAAACACACATACAAACAATGAGACCAAATTTTAAAGAAAACATACGAGAATTGCGTGACAGCGTCGCTGATGTAACCATCCCCAGAGAAAAACAGCTGCACCAATCAACTGGCACCATCCGAGCTTCATCAAAGGGCTTAAAGAAGATAATAAATCAAACTCAGGGGCTGAGGAGGTACGGCTATTTCCAGCGAATGTTACCACCTCTGGAGCTATATTGACGCAGAGTGATAAAGGCGCTGCTGTATAGAAACTAAAAAAGCTCAAATTAAAACTCAATCAAAACTAATAAGACAATAGTTTTTTTTTTATTAACAGACTTACAACAATCCAGTGAGGTAGCCAAGGATGTTCATCCGAGCAGAAGGGCTATACTTGAAGACATAGAATGACTCCATAAGGCGTCTCAGAACTTGGATCTCCATCAGGACAAGTAGAAACACTGCGCGCCACACTTTGGACAAATGGAACTCGTCAGACGTCAAAGGGGTCATTTTGAAAGCGTACATCCACGTGGCAGCGAGCAGAAGAGTCGTCCACGCCACACCGAGAACATAGAAGTGAGCAAAGTGTTTCTGAGGAAGTGTCCACTTCTGCATTGTTTCAAAACAAGAAACTGAAACAGAACACATGTGAAACTAAAAAGCTGAGATCCCAAACTAAAGTAGCAATTGTTTGGTTCTGTAACTGAAACATGAGTTTCAATCGGATTAACAAGGAAGGTAACTGAATAAAGTGACAAGCTTTGATGAATACCTGAGAAGACGAGGAGGGCTGGAGAATCTTGCCTCTCCTGGCGAAACCCAAAACGAGTTGGTGAAAAGATGTCAGCTTTGAATTGGGTATCGAAGCGATCAACATAGGAAGTATAGCAGCGATCCAAGCAACTCTAACCAACCAAACTATCCCCAATTCCATTCTCTTCTTCTTCTTGTTGAGAGTGAGAACCAGTTGTGAAGTCACTTTGTTTGGTCCTTTCGAACACAATCCACGAGTGGGAATGGATCACTGTGTTGATTGGGTTTTTGTGATCTCACTAATTATGGCGTAGATTGGTTTGCCGGCCCGTTATGACCAGTACTTCAGCGTTTGCATCGTTTGATAAAACCAGATCCGAAAAAGTAGCATAAACCCGAATCAAAACTTGTCACAATACCAGAATGGATCAAAAAAATTTAATACCGGAAGAACCAAACCAAAACGTCTCTGAACCTAAATATTTCGGATACCTTAAAATACCTGTATCATAATTATATATTTAAATATATTATTATTTTTAGATAAAATATGCAAAATTTCCAAAATTCCTGAAAATATCAAAAATTATCCAAAATAACAAAAAATAAATAACTAAAAGGCCGATTTGGCTGGAAAACAACGAAACATAAGATTATTAGGTATGCATGCAAGGGAAAAATTAATTAGGTAACCGGAGCACACAGCAAATTGGAAATTACGTAGTAGTCCTCATAGAGCTCCAACTTGAGTAGCGTAGCCTGATATCTTCTTACGGTAGGCAAATCTAGTTTAGATACTAGTGTCAGGTGGTGTCTCCGAAAATGACATTTTATCTTACATATATTAGCAAATGTATGGGATATATGTATTTATTCGAAAGCGCGATAGAGCGCGTTGAGTGGTATACGAACCCTAACAATTTTTTGTTATCAATAATAACAAGTAGTCCTTCAATACTAATATAATGATATATATCGGGGTAACTATTTTTGAACTTATACCATGACCACTCATTTTAAAAAAAACGATACAAATAAATATGCAGAAGCTGCCTTTATTTTCTCTTGGCTCGTCAGTTATGGTATAACGATGATGTCGATAGAGTGGAAAGTTCAACGTTAGAAATGATGATGCGCTTTGGTCAACAAGGATGGTTTGAGAGAAAACGTTAATATGTTCCTTTTGTAAATAGATCTTACTTGAAGCTTCCAACAGTGGTCATTTCTTAGTAAAGCAAATAAGACAAATCGATTGAAGTGTATAACTTGTAGACGTGTCTGAATGAAGTCCACAAAAGTAAGGAGAAAGAAGTAGTGAAATAATTAACCGATAAAACATAAGGTTTGATAGGGAACTAAACCATATGGACGTTAAACCAAAGGGAAAACTAAACCGAATGAAATTTTTATTTAACTTGAATTGAGCTAGACCAGGTTGGATAAGCACGAAATTTAAATGCTTATTTAACAAAATATAGCAAATGTGTCAGAGATATTTTATGTAACCTAAGGTTGAATCATTATGTCTAGGACTAGGTAGCTGGCCGCATTTAATGCTTTGTATAAGCTGGATTATGTGGAAGAAACTCCACCGTCTTCATCCATTTTGCGCTATAAAAGGAGGCTACCAGCACCTCAATTCTGCAAAACAAAATTCCCCCAATAATACAGTTCTGGTAGATTGATTCCGGCAACAGCCTGCGAAGAAGGGATTAAAGGTACGTCCGCAGATTTTTTTTATGATTCAACATTCACTATATAGAGAGAGTTAATTACGGTATAGTTTTGTTGACGCTTCTTGCGTGCATGTACCAGATGGGTAGGTTATTTCGGCTCATCATGGGCCTTTGGTGTAAGTCGTCAACCGGCGTCTGGAATTTCAAAGAAACCCCAAATTCTGAGGGCGAAGCGTTGATTATCAACAGGACAGATTCTGTAGATGGTATCGTTGAGAGGATCCGTATAACTCTGAACCTAGGTATTCTCATTCCTGTTGTGTTGACCTATCAGCTCCCGCCGTGGATGCTCCATCCTGATGGCCCAACGACTCCGCCGATCACTTTGGTTAGTAACAAAGACGTCGAAATCATGACAAGTGTAACAATTTTCTTACACTAACCGAGTGTATATGATTTTTATTTGGAAGATTTGGTTGGAGGTCATCCGATCGTGTGTAGTAAGCATATGCTGGAGATCATGTTCAATGAACCACAATTGCTACTCGTCTTCCGTGTCGCTCTAGAGATAGAGATGGTCTACGGTCTAGAGAATGATGATGATCATAATGCTGAACCTCCTGACAATCTTACCATAAACGAAAGTGAATTTCTATCTTTTGAGGGAGCGGTTCCCTTATCTCTTGATCCACTCGACAACTACAATACTCAAGATGAAGGTAAACATACTGTATAAGTAAAATATCCAATATTATATGATCTAGTTGTCTTACAAACTTGATTATTGCGAATGTTAAAACCCGTTTAAAATTTGAATTTATACGCGCTATATATAGAAAAAATCTTGGTTATTATGTCAAAATAAGTATGCGCATGTGGTTATCATTATACAGATCTTTTATTAATATAAACCGGATTTTAACGATGTAAATATATTTGATTTGTTCTGATACATATATGAGGTGTTGACGCCCTGAATCTAACTTTTTTGTTAGTGCTCTATGGAGAACCGATAACTATCGAGGATCTACAAAACTCAGTTCCAAACTTTGAAGCAACCCCAATGGTTCATCAAGGCGATACCTTTGACCAAGAACCCCTTCACGTGTGGGAAAACATGGCTGAGGACGAAACGTACTGGGATGGCATGATGGAAAGAGAGAGGGCATTTGAGGTTTATATTGCACGGTCCCCACTCCCAACAGAAGAAGTTATAGGATTATCGCTTGCTCACAATAGGAGGGTATGTGCCCCACAACCTGAAACTTTCATTGTCATCGACGATGATGATGACAATTCCTACACTGGCTCGACCAATGGAAACAACGAACTCGATAACATCATTGCCCTCCCTCCACCCGTTCAGATAGAACCTGATTCTACAGTGGACAATATCAACAGCGTAACAGTCCTCACAAGAGGTATTTAGTTAAAAATGTGATAACATATTCTGTTTATAAACTGGAGTGTACCGAATATAACGAGGCGTTGTTCTTCACAGGTGAACCATCCGCTGCGGAAAAAATAATACACACTGTTGATGCTCCTAACAATCTACATGCTACGTCTCCGACCGCAACTGGTGCCACTACTGAACCTTTCCTTGATCTCACACTCGGGGTGGGAATAGGAAATAACAGGGCTGATCCAGAGCCTCTCAGTGACGGCGGAGACGCCTCGTCTGAATCTGAAGATGGTTGTGGTGGGTTTGATCCCCTAATTTAAAACAAATAACCTAAATTATAACTAAGTTGCCTATCTTTTGATGTGAAATATATGGGCGGGGGAAAAGCTTTTTTTTTTGGTTATCGTAAACGGAAAGACGGAAATGACAATATGTAATATGACCTTGTAATGTAAAATATTAATGTGAAATATGTTTATGTACTTCCTGATGTAGCATGATACTAATATAACTATCATCAAAATAATATGTAGGAATCGAAACTAACAATGCGGATGCATTGTATGAAGGGAAGGTGTTTAAAAGTATAGCTGATTTCAAACAACAAATTGCTTTATACGCTTTGCGAAATAAATTCCGTTTTAGGAATGCTCGATCAACTCCCGGCGGAATGGTCCTGAGATGCGTAAGTAGTTCATGCAAATGGAGGATTTACGCAGTCAAAATGAAGAATGTTGAAAAATACGAAATACGGAGAGTTATTTCTGAACATATGTGTTCAGTTGACGAAAGAGCAGGTATAAATCATATAAATAACATAAGCTGTTCCAATTTTCCTTCAAATAATAAGCGGTGATTGATATAATCTTAACGTAAAAGACGTACGCAAGTCAGAGTGATTATAGTATGAAAAAGTTAGCTTTAGAATTTATATACGGTTTCTTTTGTGGTTAGTAACGATGGAGTGGTACAAATAGTTGTTTACTCAATTTAAATTGATAGTTTCACATAACATGTTACCTTATGAAAAAACGAAACAAATAATAAATATAACTGGAAAACTTTTAAACGCAGGCTATGAAGCACAAGCAACACATATGGTCATTGGGGAAATGATAAAGTCAAGGTTTGCAGGAAACGGTGGAGGACCACGCCCAAACGAAATCATACAAGTCATGCTCGGTGATCACAACGTAAGGATATCTTATTGGAAAGCATGGCGATCAAGAGAAGTTGCACTAGAACATGCAAAAGGTTCATCTGCCACGTCTTATAGATTGCTTCCAGAATACCTACATAGACTCGTGGTGGCAAATCCCGGTTCAGTGGCAGAAATGCACACGGTTTACGAACAAGGGATTGGTCATCGGTTCAAATACATGTTTCTTGCCCTCGGTGCATGTATCAATGGTTTCAAACATATGCGTAATGTCATTATCATCGATGGAGCACATTTACGAGGCAAATATGCGGGATGCTTACTCACTGCTTCAGCACAAGATGGCAATTACCAAGTATTTCCTATTGCCATTGGAATTGTTGATGGTGAGAACGACAAAGCTTGGGAGTGGTTTTTTAAAATGCTGTTAAAGTTTATCCCCAACAACAATGATGTTGTTTTTGTTTCGGACAGACACACCTCCATATACAATGGAATATCCAAGGTAAAAATACAAAAATAGATAGCATGGAATGTTATGTTTATAGTTATGAGAAGATTACTATAACTGAAATATATATACGTGTAGGTCTATCCCGCAGCACAACATTGTGCATGTGTGCTACACCTGAAGCGGAACATCAAGACTTATTTCAAAAACAAGAACCTTGGATACTTGGTGAGCAAGGCAGCTAGAGCATTCAGACTAACTGAATTTTACATCGCCTTCAACGAAATCAAAAACATCAATGCTTCATGTGCGGAATACCTAATTGGAATAGGGTTCGAGCACTGGGCCAGGGCACATTTTCCTGGAAATCGATACAACATAATGACAAGCAATGTCGCAGAGACATGGAACTCTGTTCTTCGTGAAGCAAGAGAATATCCGATAACAGCTTTGGTGGAGTATATCAGAGTAAAACTAATGAACTGGTTTGCTGAAAGATGTAATGTCCCACAAGTTGGGAATGGAAGACTGACGGTACGTGTGAAGGAGATAGTTGAAGAAAATTTTCAAAACAGTGGTGGAATGCTAGTAAGACGGATTAACGATGTTGGGTTTGAGGTGAAAGACAAGGATGGTTGTTCATACCACGTTAATTTAGCCACCAAATCTTGCAGTTGTCATTCATTTCAGAAGCTCCTCATACCTTGCTCCCATGCAATCGCCTCAGCAATCAAAGAGAAAGTGAGTATCGAATCCCTTGTATCAGACTTTTACACTGTAGAAAACCTATCTTTGGTATATGGGGAAGATATATTACCCATAAGCAACGAAAGCAATACAAGTGGAGCTTCGACCGAAGTTGTAGGAGAAGCGGTCGAAATATTCCCACCCTCAAGCAGACGCCCTCCAGGTAGACCGCGGAAGAGCCGGATATTGTCAACCGGGGAAATACGGGTAACCATCTGCACTATCATATGTTTTGTATTTATTTCTGAAAAACCAGTAACAAAACTTTTATGTTGCAAGATGAAAACTCCACGAAAATGACATGTTTGTAGCCGGTGCAACGCGTCGGGACACAACAAAGCAAGTTGCAAAGTTGCGATATAAATGCAACCGGAAATATGCGAAGTTGGCGATTCTCGGATGATGAAGGTGTTTGATTGGTATGGTGGACTGTCAATGACAGAATAATGAAAACATGTGAATGTAAAATAGTTTATCCATGTTTGGACCGAGGCAGGATTGTAGTAATTCCCGGGATTGTCAAATAAATAAGATGCCAAATTTCGTCTCATGTACTTATATTCAAACATGAAAAACCTAATAAGTCGATGCTATAATTTAACTTGGTTATTATGCTTTCCCGAAACAACTGGTTTTGTAAAAATTTAAACCGGTGATATAGAGAAGCATAAATATAAACCACAACCTAGCTATATAAGGAGGTTAATTGGAGATAGTAAATCCGGTTATACGGTAAGAGAAATAAATATGTATATGTCAACCGGCTAAGGGAAGACAAGGTTGAAACAGTCTTACGGCAAACCAAACACAAATTCAATGTAATGCCTGATGTCTTATATATCCGAACTAGAAATCATAAAATTCATAACTACAGCTCACCCTAAACAATATTATGGTAAAGATAAATTAACTCTAATTTCCTATTTCCAATTAAAAGTTACAAATTTATAATAATTGGGTTAGAGTTTATGTACTTGTAAGTTAATCTTAAGAAATGTATAGAAGTCATACATGAATTATTTTAAGCTTATCGACACGATAATCGACTTAGCGTCATAAGATAGAAGATAATATATAACAGATGCATACATATAAGTTTTTGATAAACAAACATTACATCCAACGTTTTTACAACCGGAAATTAAGAACATATTAAACATAAAGCTGGAAGAAGTGAAAACACGCATACACTTCAATTATTCAGATAACATCACACCAACACTTTAAGACTTGAAGTACAAACCAACAGCATAGCCATATTCGCTTTAGTACGTTTGCGGCCGAAAGTAGAAGCATTCTTTTAATCTTCTGATGCAGGTGGAGAAGAGGCAGAACCTAATGAAATTCAAAACCATATATCAATTTCTCATGTGACTCTAATAATAACTTCGATATACAAGTACATGTCATACCTTCGCCTGTAACTTCATTGCTCGCAACACTGGAGGAGGCAGCATTCTGTCTTCCCTGTTTCTTAGCATTCTCAATTTGAAAGTGAGCCTTGTATATTCCAACCGTCTCTTGCTCGCTAAATATCTCCTCAAGTATTTCCTTACTAGCCACAAGTTCATTGTCAGCAAGTCCTACATCAAATTTTGATTATAACAACGTTATAGAATTAGAAGCTATTTATAATAAAAAGTATACAAATTCTAACCTTCAAACACAAATGTTGCCCCCCCAATGGTGAGAGTAGTTTCGCAGAGGAACTGGTAATAACCAACATCTTCTGCACCAGAGGAAACACATAGGGTAAGTTCAAGAAACCAGGAACGAAGACTCATCATTTCTTCAACCGCGGCGGTGGACGTCAGTGTAGTCGGTGGGGTGCGTGTTCCCTCAGGTTCAAGCAACCATTCTGGAGGGCGGTAGGCCATGACTAAGGGTGTATCCGGGTTCAATTTTAAACGATCACGGATAATAGTCTCGAGATCTTCCAACGTCTCCGTCGGCTTGATCAAAACCGTATACCCAAGAGCAGTTGGCTTCCTCTGGAATGTCCAATGGCCGTCGTCATTACGGTCCCATGCACCATGAGCTAAACGAACACGTAGTGCTGTTGACATCTGCATGAAACAAACGATGGTCATTAATTAAACTAGATAGGAAAATAAACATGGCAATACAAATTTAAACCTTCTATGATATATCGACGAAATGGGAAGTTGATGAAACTTGTTTGAGGATTCCTAAAACAGGTCTTACGATATTTATAGAGTACGGAATAACATAAGAAGAAGATAAGATCAACAAGTAGGCATATAAGAAAATATTATAACAAATTAGGGTTCTGCTCTAGTATAGATATAATGATTATATTCGTATTCTGGCAAAGACGACAATAAGGTGTTGTCTTCTATTTGAAAAATTTGAAATCCAAAGCAATTTTCTATACGCGTGCCTGACTTGAAAAGACCAGCACATGGAGTAATCGATTTCCATCTAATACTTTGAGCTATATGTATTATTTTGTAATGTAGGTTAAATGTGTTTCATATCCTGCTTTTTTAATGTGTTCAATATCTTGGTATTTTAAATGATTACATCATCTTTAAAATATGTCGACAACTATTACGTTGTAATTTACTACATAATATCGACCTTCCTAGAAAAGAATGACACAAACATGTCTTAATCCGGTAATTATGCAACTCAACTATATTAATTTTACCAAAAACAATTAACCTTTACCAAAAACATTCGTTCGAACTATATATATGAACTAATATACAATGCAGTAACAGACTCCTCATTTGGTTACCTAGAAACTAAATTTTTATTATAACAACGTTCAAAGTTTGATACACAGGGTCTTGCTAAAAAGAAAATCAAATTAAGGCCAACTAATATAAGATATAGCACGGATACTAAATTAACAAAGCACATTTAATTCAGCATATTAAACTTCAACAATCGACAATGTTATAAAGATATCCACAAGAACAGGAATGAAGATGACATAAAGTAGGTACATGGGAAATAGATGACAATGTTATTAAGATGAAGCATTGTTTTAGAAACAAGCACAGTCAACATTACAGTATTTCAGCTAAAAAAAAGACAATAACCGACAATAGTTACCCTTATCTAAAGCTCCTCCTTGAACTCATACACCAATATCGCTGCACGCCTCCCTTCTGCTTCTAGACGTTCATGGCTGATATTTTTACACGCTTCAGTACCATACACAGCGTGGTTGGCCATTAATAGCACAGCCATCAATCCAGAATCCGATGGATTTTTATTTTGTGAGACAAACTTTGGCCTAGCAACATCGTAACACTGAATAACATTGTCATCTCCTATAGGTTGACAGGCAAATCTAGCGAGATAAGGTAACATCTGCACGATGGGTTTTAAATCCGTCTCCAACGACCTCTCCTTATACAATGATATATTGCAATCGAGAACAGTGATAACCCCAATTCCAGCATCAAAACATATGCCAACCCAATGTTTGTTTCCAAGATTGCATGGAAAGTAATACCTTGTCGGATGCACCGCTGCGTCATTAGCCGAAGGAAAAATATCCCGCAATCCTTTTGGAAACATGTAACCCTCTTTGTTTCTACTCTTTACAAACTTTGGAAAAGTCTTGTTTATTGCAGCTACAAACTTGGTATCAAGTAATGCAACAGAAGATCGACCTTCTTCAGAAAGGTGTAGAAGGGTCGACCGACGTACAACTCGGATTAGAATATCTATAACCTGCCACAATATATAACCAAGGACTGAGCAAAAAAAGAACATTTGTCAATATATATATGGGAATCATGTTACAAAAATAATTCAAACCTTTGCTGACATAAACCGTGACCTCTCTAGAATAAGACGAATGTCTTTTCCACTAGCAAAAAGTCCAGCAACGTTCACCGTGCTATACCACAAATTATAGGTAATAATATATCCATTAACACTTGTAACGCCTACTTTGATTTAGTTGATACATGGAATGTAGTTAGAGCATCAGCATTGAAGGATTATAACAAAGTTCACACAGTTTTCCACACAAAAAAATATTAAAATATTTCAATAGTATTGAACCCGCGTCGCGCGAGGTCGCTGGGAAGACCCGGTATCATAACTGTTCTGCGGGCCCCACGCCACGCGGCGGCCCGCAATTGGATGAATATTAATTTTTTTTTTTTTTAAAAAAAAAAAAAAAGAAAAGCGAAATTAAAATAATAATAATAGGAACATTGGGAATCGAGAAGAGAGGTTTACCAATGCTGATGGTCTTATATACACTTACAACTTGTCGTTCAGTTTGGTAGACAACTGCACATACTTCCTTTCCATCTCAGATATACTATCCAATGGAAATACAAACTTCTAAGATTCCCTAACCCGCGTCATTATATGACGGCCACATTGGTAATCATCAACAAGTGTGGATGGAACCGTCCTCTACCTCTTACTTTTCCGTGAAACTTGTACTTCCGCTATATTGTCATCAACGTTCATCTCAGAAGTTGTGTTACGTAGAGGAACCTCTGCAGGCACCATATTTAGCTGCCCCTGATTCATCTCTTCCTGAGTTAAACCCAGGGAGAACGACGGTTCGTCCGTTATGTTGTGTTCTTGCCTCTTATGTGCCTCCTGTAGCGAAAATATTAAAATAATAGTTACCATAATCTATTGGAGGAATTATACAACGAGCATATAATATCATATGGAAACCCAAAGAAAACAAATATAATATGTTACCAAACGTTGCTGTAACGAAATTTGCCGTGTCTGATTCTCGCTATTAGCTGATTGTGCACAGGTCTCTGGTTGTGGAGTAACACATACAAATCCGGTTGCCACATCATCTTTGTTCGTTGATGGCAAATTCACCTGCTTATAAAAAAAATGTTTTGACATAAACATCCAAGCTAGTCCTAAAAAACATAAGACGAGGTTTATAAAGAAATAATTGCAAACCTGCGTCATATGTTTCGATCGTGGAGGCGTAGAGTAATCACTTAAGTTTCTTAGAACGTTTTTGATTGTATTTGCATTAAGATCACGTGCAGGAGTTGAATGAGTAGAAAGAGCTGCTGCTTCGGGCGGAGCAGCTGATGGAATATTTGATGGGCCATTCTGCCATTCGAATACATCTTTCACCATAGCGGAAACCATATCCTTAACACATTTAATCATTTCTTCCTTCAACTTAACAAACAAATCATCAACGTGTACGACAACTTTGCCCTCAATTGCATCAACCATTGCACATGCCGAATTAATGTTCTTATCCATAATAGCTAACTGAGGTGTTATTTTCTCTATCACAAGGGCAGCAACATTACCCGGATCAATCCTTTCAGAATTGGACTGGACATTTGATGATTTCCTTCCCTTAGAAGTTAATTTACTCATTTGTCGCATACGATCGACATCACTCTTCCTAACTCCTCCACGAAATTGAGATGTTTGGAACTCATGGTTTGCGTTGATAAGCGCAACGAGGTTGTCAACTTTGAAATCTTCCTCTTCGTCGGACCACTCGCATCTACCTTCATCAATCGGACGGGTAGAGTCCTCACATAGGATGCTACAAACATACACCTATACATAGAAATAATGTTATCCGATCGGCTTTGCCTCAAGGGTTATACTATGTACACAACTACCATTATTTATACGCCACAACCTAACTTTATAACTTTAAAACAACATCTTTCACTTACATTGCCTCTCTTGTCTACATTTCGGGCGTGGGCGGGGTTAAGGTTCTGTTTCTTAGTAAATATATCACGCCCGTTTCCTTCTATTTCCTCGCTATCTGACTCAGAAGAAGAACCAATCTCTTGCACCCCCTCTGTCAACGAAGGCACAGCTTCGAGCATAACAAGCTGGAGAGCTAACGCAAATCCCTTAACAGCAATTGTATTTTGGGACAAACCTACCTCATCTCTCTCTTTGATACTACACATCAGCATATCGAATGATAGTCTCCCCCAAGGATAAGAAAAAAATTCTTCAAGATCTTCAATTGCTTCAGCATGCTCTCTGGATATCTTCATGTTAAGACTAGTTGGGAGGAGCACAGACTCAAGAAGTGCCAGGCAAGCATATTTGATCCGGATTTCCCTGTCCTTGACTGTTTTCCGATAGAGCATCTTCATGATAGATGAGACTGTCACGACCTCGACTTTTCCAAATAAAGATGGCCAATACGGCCTTTCGGAAATGGTTTTCTTAAGCTTCATCTTCGACTTCTTCGGAAATTTACCGCATGGTAATCCGGTTACAATCGCAAACTCTCTTAGAGAAAACCTAACAGGTTTCCCAGCACATCGGAACCACACTTCATGTTTCTTCTTCGTTTTCAGTTGCCTGGATAGCATATATCGAGCAAATCTACCAGAAAAAACTGGTTTCTCTGCAATCTCTATCAATTTTCCAAAAGAAGATCGCCTAATAATATCGACCTCTTCTTCCTCTAACGCATTAAAAATTCTTTTCAAAGCACTAGATGATTGATATGTCAACACACGAACACCGACTGGTTCCTCGCCGCCTGCAAACATCATATCCGGAATCAGCCCCATTTCTTCCTCTTCCGGTGAGTCCGGACAATCAATAAGCCGTGCACACACCATCGTCAGGACCTTAACTTCGTTTTTTACTCCAAGAACTTGAACTTAGTTTACTCCGCCCAGAAAAGAAGAAGAATAAATATGAATAGTGTTTGCAAATAATAACGAACCGGTTAACAGATATTTCCAGTAGTAAAGATCTCAGTTGCGTGATTTAGTTGCCTTTGATTTATTATTGCTACATAGACTAGGTAGCGTACTGTTACTATAGGTTAGGGTACAGACACGTGCAGTACAAACGTTATAGGGATATAATCGGGATATATGGTTAATTGAACAAAGGTGAAACTGTCACCTAAATAATCTTTTTCCCGTGTGTATGAGATGCAATTGTCCTAACTAAAATAGCAAAAATACTTAAAACATCGAAAAATTCCTAACGTTTTTCATCCAATGTTTTTTTAGTTTTAGATATGTTATCATACAACATTCAAATTTATATGCTGTGTTTTTTATTTTTTAAATTTTGAAGATTTTTATTGATATTTAAATTTTAAAATTTTAACATAATTGAAATGTATACTCTAAATCTGGACCGAAAGGATCCCGAACCAACATTTATAAATATCTAAATGGGTTTGAAATCTCTAACTCCAAAAATTTAAAATTCCAAAATAAACCGAAACAAACCTGAATGAATACACGAATCTACATCCCTACCAAAAAATCTTTGAAGGTATTATGCTTTTACATTATTTTTTTTACCACTAATCATGTTTACTTTCATTAGAGACATTTTCCCAAATACCTAAAGTATGAAGTTTCATTACAGAAACAAAAAAACTATTGTTATAAACAACAATAGTTACAAATACTTCATTATGAAAAAAATCAAAATTAACCCTATTTCATCATTTATAAAAGTTTAAGAATTATTTATACAAGTTTATAAACCTAACATCAATACTAAACCTTACACAATAATTACTAAACCCTAAGTTCAAATATTAGAGTATTTTTGAAAAGTGATATCCAACTTAATGTATTTCTAAGTAATTTTTCAAAACTAAACCATATTTTAATATAGTTTAAATGAAATCTTTTTCATATAATTGAAAAAAACGAACCAAAATGCAAAAAAAAAATGCAAAAGTTTTTTGAAAATGAATATTTGATTCAAAACAGAAAAACCGAAATCTGTATTGAATTTTTTTCATTCTTATGTGTTGCACTATTATTTTTTTCCTGAACAACTATTGTTGCACTATTTATTTTTGTACTTATAAAATGCTACATTGGAGTCTTGGACTATAATTGTCTTCGTCAACGACACAAAACAAAACAAGAACCAATTGGGAAATTTACTTCACTATCCGGCCACCTTACCAAGCCGAAGCTCACTTAGTGAAACGACGTCGTATAACCCTAGCTCCGCGAATCGTGTTCTTTTTTTTTTTTTTTTAACAACCGCGAATCGTGTTCTTATCCAGTAAAAAGTGGAAACAACATATTCTCTGCCTCGGATCCACGCAACTTTTAACCCTAGTCAGATTCAACCTAACCACAGTTAGCCTCACCCCTCCAGGATTCTCCCACGTGGACAAATCGACGATCAGTAAAATATTTTTTTTAAATTATCCCATCGCTTTAATTCGTCCTCTCCCTATATCAGTCCCCTCTTCGTCACCTCTTTAGCTAAATCACACCAAAACCCTAATCTCTCCCAAAGCTTCTCTCTCACACCCAAAATGGTTAACCCTAGAGTTTACTTCGACATGACCGTTGGCGACAAAGCCGCCGGCCGCATCGTCATGGAGCTTTACGCCGACACAGTCCCCGAGACGGCCGAGAACTTCCGTGCCCTCTGCACCGGCGAGAAAGGAATCGGCAAATCCGGAAAGCCGCTCCACTACAAGGGCTCGGCTTTCCACCGCGTGATCCCCAAGTTCATGTGCCAGGGAGGAGATTTCACCGCCGGGAACGGAACCGGAGGAGAGTCGATCTACGGCATGAAGTTCAAAGACGAGAACTTTGTCAAGAAGCACACCGGTCCGGGTATTCTCTCCATGGCCAACGCTGGTTCGAACACGAACGGATCTCAGTTTTTCATTTGCACTGAGAAGACATCGTGGCTCGATGGGAAGCATGTTGTGTTCGGTCAAGTTGTCGAAGGGATGGATGTCGTTAGAGACATTGAGAAGGTTGGATCTGACAGTGGAAGGACTTCTAAGAAGGTTGTGATCGCTGACTGTGGTCAGCTTTAGATCTGATGAGGGAGAAAAGAGAGAGGTTGTTGATCCAATGGTAGCTTTGTGTTCTTTTCTGTTGTGTTTTTTTTTTGTTCTGGTTTTCTCTGTGTTTCTATGGCTACCATTGAATAATAATGATAATGATTAATCTTAGTTATTATTGCTCTAATTAAATCTGTTTTAACATTATTATCAAACACGTTATTCGGAGAATAGTAAAGCTTTATATAAAATAAAATAACAAATGTGTGGAAAAGTTGTGATTGGAGTGAAACTTTTACGTTAGTAGATAATGACATGTTGTATTGTTGCTCTGTCCCTAATGTAGTCTGCATAAAAGTTTATTATCAAACATGTTCTTTGAATAGTCAAAGGTTTATATAAAAACGTAAAGAATTTGTAGGAAAAAAAAACTTGTGGCGAGTATCTAATACATTACTAGATATTTGTCACATTAAATAGTAGTGTAGTTTCGGAGATTTTTATTAGAGAATGGATGTGATTTGTCAGATCTTTAGATGTCATTGGAGCCATTGAAAAGGAAAGGTTTATTGAATGGATTTTTATTGCACTGCACTACTGCTATATGTGGTCTTGTTTTGCACACGATGAAGAAAGTTAATCTGTGGCGCAGATATGAATCTGTAACCATTGTTATGCGGTCTACTACCACATTTTACAGGCCCAATTGCTTTCAGTTATGATTGTGTTTTCAGTCTCTAGTGTTCTCGTTATTTTATTTTGTCAAACTCATATACTGAGTTGTCATGATTGGTTTGTTCTTGAGTCCGTAGCTCTTGCATGCGAAAAGCAACCCATTCTTGGGTTATAGCAGTGTTGCATCGATAGAGAGATTCTCGGTTCTCATAGCTTCAATAGATTGGAAGCTTTTTAACGAGACTTGTAGAGTTCCCTAACCTATGGTTGATTGGAAAGAGTGAAAATGGTAATCTAACATTTTGGTGGTTTTCAATTCAGCTGGTTTTAACCTTGACTAAGATCTCTGAACTATGGAAGTTTGAGGTTTATTAGTTTCTTCAATTTAAATGGTGCTTATTACTTACAGTTTTTCCTACTTTGTACTTTTTCGTACTGGTGCATTTCTGCAGGTTTTGTTTATGTAAGACCAGTTTGGTCAAAAACTCTATAATGGAATGAATGATTAAGCGTTAAAAAAATACTAGTCAAAAATAATAATTCATAATGGAAAGCATGAGTTCAATTTTTTTTCAAAAAAAATATTAGCTTAATCACATTTAGTTGAATCTCATAATTAGATGGTTTATTTTTGATGAACGTTTCTTCATGTATATATGTCCAGTTTTGATGGTCATACTTTTTATGTATCATACTATATCATATGATAACGCCGTCTTAAACAATTTAATAGTTTTGGATGAAACATAAAATATTGACCTTTTTACATACATTTTCCTTTAACATTTTCTCATTGCATTTAAAAAAAAATTGAACCACAAGAACTTTTTGGTATTAAATTTTTTTTGTAGAAAAATGTGTCTTTTTATGAAAATCAGGTTTTTTAAACGGGAAAATTGGAAATGGTGAACCATACATACTTTGTTTTGTTGTCTTTATATTAGGTTTAATTTATTATGAACTCTTTTATAGTTTTATTATAGATTTACCAACTATTTGATAAATTAACATAGTGAAATAAGCTTTTATAATCCATAAAATAACACTAAAATTTTTCGTGGACCCATAGATCCATGGCAAATATCTATGTTGTCATGAGTAAAAATCTGCCCTGCAGCCCAATAGTGTAAACAAACTCGGCCAAATTAAGAGAATAGCAAGTCGGCTTAGGAGATGAGGAAAGAAGTCGTCAGATTTACTTATAAATACAGCTTTACATTTTCTTGCAGAGTTTATGGTTCTCTTAAAGTTTCAATATTTTGGTCTTGTAATCAACCTTTGATCTCCATAAATGTTTTCAAACAACACACCACTGAATTCATGCTTTCATCTTGAACACGCCGAGTTCAGATTTAACACAACACTAATTGCATTTCATTATGTACACTATTGAGTATCGACACATTTGTAAGTGATTTTATTGTTACTTGTATACTAATGTGCTTCTAAAATTTGTTAGATGATCTACTCCTAACTCCTAGTCAATTAACTGGAAATGGAATTTTGATACTCGAATATAACATGTTCTTATATTATACAGTATTAGTTTTATACAAAAAGTAGGTATCAGTGAGATATATTATTCGGCCGTCTGGCGTCTAGACCGTTTGATCGACGGATGTTTATGCCGAAATGTTGTTGACATCCATCACCGGTACTGTCATGGATAAAACTGTATTTGTATTTCCTCGACCTAATAAACTTGAGACACCAATACTTGTTTAATTCCATCATGGAAGAAGCATTAATGTCCTTTCGACATATAACAAAACAATCTTTTTAATTCGTACGTAACAGATTCAAATGCATGACTTTCCTACATTACAAAACCTCTTTTCTTAAATCAAGAAAGTAGCCGAACATCTCCAAGAGACTGCAAGAAGAATGGTTCAGGAACAGCACACATCGACTAAAACTTTCTTCTTTTTATTTTATTTCACACTTCACGTGTTGTGTGTGGAACTGTGTTCACATTAGTTACAGCTCAACACAACTATATTCATACAAAGTCTTGATAGTATTAACTGCGTAGAACCAATACCTTCGAAACCAATAACTATAACCCAAAACCCATTTAAAAAACAAACTTAAAGAATGAAATATTTATTGCTCAGCACAAAAGGTTAGGGAGATAATTAATAATCCATTACAAATCTTGGAGGCAGAAACATTAAAGTTCTTGAGTCGTACGAATACTCTAATGTTCAGACCATAGACTAAAGTTTTTTTCTTGTCATTGTCAACAACCTCATTTAATATTTTAGCAGTTGAAGGTTGGAGAAGAAGTGATGCTTTCCTTTTTATTTACACTTTTTTTTATCTTATAGACTTCAATAACTTCTCATATTATTCTCTTCTTCTTCTTTATTGCTTATAGTTCTGAGATATCAAATGGATTCAAATCATACTATCCTCTTTGTGGCCTTTCTTATTCTGTGCTTAACTGTGAATGGAGTTACCGGATATGCCACGGTCACTGGCACGGTGTTTTGTGACCAATGCAAGGATGGAGAGAAATCTTTGTTCGATTTTCCCGTCTCCGGTAAGTAAGAATGACATTTGTATACACTTTGTGTTTCGCTGTATCTCTGCTTTTTCGTTAGGATTGTGTTGTTGATTGCAGGAATCAAGGTTAGTGTCACATGTTTGGATGAAAATGGACAAGTCTATATGTCAAGAGAAGAGACCACTAACTGGCTTGGAGGATATGTTATGAGGTTCGACGGGACACCTGATCTAAGCAACTGTTATGCTCAGGTTTCAGACAATGGAGCTCAACAAGGCTCAAGTAGTAGTTGCAGCATCGCTTCAGGTCCTGCGCAGAAACTTAAACTATTGTTTAGTTTCTTTGGGATTGAAACGTTCGTTGTTGATGCCCTTCTTGCTCAGCCGGTTCAGCCAATGTCTTCATGTCCTAAACCACCACCAGCTCCGGTTATGCCTCCTCCTCAGGTCCCGGTCATGCCTCCTCCTCAGGTTAAGCTTCCACCTTTGCCTCCAATTGCTCAAGTCCCGGTCTTACCTTCTCCTAAGGCCCCGGCCATGAGTCCTCCTCCAGCTACATCGCCACCTCAGTTTAAGCTTCCACCTTTGCCTCCAATCCCTCCAGTTCCATTTGTAGAGCCCTCAGCTTGTTGTCACAAGTGAGCTTTCTCTTTAATTCATTGCTTTTTACTTACACCCATAAAAAATGGCCAACCCATCTAAATGACATAACATTTTTTCTTTGTGACTTACATAGGTTATGGATAAGACCTGAGTACAGATGCTACTGGAAGGTGATAGGTCCAGACACGAAGGTCGCGGTCGCGTTTGGACTAGTAGCCGGGAGGAGATATGGTACTGATATGACAGTAGGGGAAGCGCTTAAAGGGAGAGGAGAAGCCTACAAGACTCTCCTAAGGGAAGCAACAACTGCATTACTCAATTCATACAACTCTCTTGGCTTTCCTTATAACTCCGTTGCTGTGATCACATATACAAATATGGCTCTCCTTGGGAACTCCCAGCACGATGTTCTCATGACAGCTATCCGTTTCATCAAGGCTAACTCGGGGACATGCAAATTCACAGACTGCAAGTGATTTCAGTGTTTTTATTTTTATCTTTATTTAAATACTCTACACTTTCTTATTTTCCCAATGTTCTTGGGTCCTTTTGTAACTAACACCTACTATGAAAATCTACACTTGGATTCATTATATTTTATGAAATATTGTATGCCCATATGGACAAACACAAACTATTTCCCCACCGGCGTCAACTGTCGAAGGTATTAAGCCATGTCTTTGCTTAAACAAAACTCTTCTTCTAATGTTGTTACGTACTCTGTCTATTTAAGCCATGTCTTTTCAGTTTTCAGAACTCTTTTTTTAGAAAGTTTTCAGAGCTTGTTGTTATTTTCATTTCTTACGTCCAGACCATATTAACCGCTCAGTACCCTTTTCTTGTAAAAAGAAATAATAAATAACTAGAATTGGTAATAGTAAAATCTCATTCAATTTTTTTTTTTTTTTTTGAACACAAACTTACTTTCATTCATAATCAACTTTCTTCACTACAATAACAAGAGGGAATTAACCATCCTCTTTTACAATAAGCATAAACACCAGCATGTAAATAAGCTAAATAAGATAGGTCTTCAAAAGAAGATGACAGCGGATTCAAGACGATGCTTGAATGCGTCGGGAAAGCCTTCACGACAAAGTCGTACAGCTCGAGAATAGTCACATTAAGTGACGTTGGAGTCCAGACTCCATCTACGAGAACTACCGAGGTAATCTCGCTTGTATCTTCTGGTCCCGTAGAGACCGCTCCGCAAGATGACAAAACGATGAAGAAACTGAAACAAACGCTCGGCAACAAGTCCGAGGAAGCACCTCTTGCCATTGGAAGAGTGTATGGTGGTAAAGGTTTCTCCTCGTAAGAGGAGGATGATCGAAATAAAACAATCCCCCGTGAACTCATTGAGCTCTGTGAAAATCTAGCCCGAACCCAGGCACCATAGGAAGCTGGAACCCAAAGACTCGGATCTGAACACGTGGTGTTTATGGATCTGTCGCCGGTTAGATGAGGAGCAACAGAGCACAATGGCCTGTGGAACTCAGGTCTCCTCGAAGACGAAGAGATAAGGTGTGACAGTTGAATACGAGGCTCCATACGCGGTTGAAAGATTTGGACCAAGTCGACAGCTTGGCTTGATAGACGACAGTCAGATGGAGGTGCGACGGGATCTGAACCCGAACACCATAGCAGAGCGGCGGCGAGAGAATCCTCTCGACTCATCGCTGGAATAAGGACCACCTGGAGTGGAAGGACCGCTGAGAGATGCACAACGAAGAGTTGAAGCTCTCGTCTCCGTCGTAACATCCGTCGAGATCTACTTCCTCCGACAATCCACAGAAAACGAGCTGGTAACAAACAAAGCGAGAAGTGAAACAGGAAGCAGAGAGTGGTGTTGAGGATCAGCATCAGCAAGGAAACCCCGCGCCGACGGGAAAATGCATCGCCGGCGCCGGAGCACATGGTTCTTGGAGGCGCCTGGGAAATCGTGCCTGGGAGAGATAATCTTCGAGTTTTACATTCAATTATATGACAAAATATATGAACAAAATCTTGAAAAGTTTATGCTAGTGTGCGGTGACTCTGACTACAAGTACAACATTGTATCATGAATGAAACCAATATATTTTTCATGTAAAAAACATCAGTATCTCAAACTAAAAAATCGTGATGAACAATCTAGTGCAATCTAACTAGAACAATTATTAACTAAGGTCACTGCCAGAACTTTTGGCCTTTTTGCTAGCGTGAATCTTAGCATAAATCTCCTTTGTCCTATAAGCCAACAGAATATCTAAACCGACTCCAATAATAGAAGCTGAAGCCATCACCAAGAAGATGAGACGGTAACAATGAGCTCCGACGCAAGTGTTGCCCCCACCAGGAGTTGGTGTAGCCTCTGCATCGTAGAGGAACCCAGCGAGAAGACCAGAGAAGAGGAACGAGCCGAGTGGCAAGTTAAGTACTAAGATGTTGTAGATGAGACCATAGTATTTGAGACCAAAGAGTTCTGATGCTGTGGGTACGGTAATAGCTAGACGGACACCATAACAAACTCCGACCACCATTGAACCGATGTAAAGTGAATTGGGGACAGCTAAAGCCATTAGTAGATACCCTACAGCCATGAGGATTTGAGATGCTGCGTTCCATAGTGGTCTTGGTGTTCCAGCTTTCCTATAGAAATCAAGAGTAAAATTCACACTATTTGTTCAGTAAAGTTATTAAATCAGCACGCTGATAATGATCTTCTCTCTTTTTTGTTGATCATGAAAAATCTATGCACGTAAATAGTTTGTAAACATCTTAAAGTTTGTAAAGAATCTAGAGGGGGACATTCACGTGGTGAGGAATTAAACAGTGTGGTCCTAATAAAAAGAGCAAGATCGCTGGATTTGGACTTATCTATGCACAAGAACAAAAAACTATTGAAATGATCAAACAGAGAAATCTAAAAGATCTGTTTTCTATAATTGAAAAGTCAATAAGTGGAGAAAAATGCAGACAAACCATTGATTGTGTGTCCATGGGTGTAGATGGGTTATAGCTTTCTAATTAATGTTAGAACGGTAGTGAAAGCTTAACGATAGCTCCGTACCAAAAATACCAACCACATGAAAATAAAGTGAATAGTAAGTTGCGGGCGGATACAATTGTATGGAACATAAAGTGTCGGCAAGTGCTAATTGGAAGATGGTGTGTAGAAACCTAACCAAATAATTAGACTTTTTGTCAACTTTGAAAATAGTTAGATATTAATCAAAAAAAAAATTAGTATTCACAAAAAATAATCAAAACTTATTTATGTCAAAAAAATTATTGTTACAATTTCAATGTATTTCTGTTATTAATTAATCTCTTTTACCATTATACTAAATTTTTTAAAATAAAAGCAATAAAATTTTAATAGTTAAATAAGGATAAACTAAATATTAACTATTTTCTTAATAAGTACATTTTGATTTATATGCTTTTTCAAGAAAATAACTTTATCGGAAATAACAAAAAATTGAAAAGGTGACTGAAGTAGGAGGAGACTTACTTGAGAAAGTGTTCGGAGAGTGTACCGGAGAGAATACGACCGAAGAAGCCCCAAATACTAGTCATGGAGACGAAGATCGAGACGTCTGTGTAACCAAGTGCAAGCCCAATCTGGCCCATGTTGTTCATCACTGCCAACCCAGTCCCTACACCACACAAGAACGAGACGAACAGCACCCAAAAATCCACCGTCAGCATCGCTTCCATTATCGTGTGTTCTTCTCCCAACACCGGCCTCTTCCTCTCCTCCACAGGACTCTCCTCATCTACAACTACTTCTTCCTTCTCCGCCGATCTCAGCAGCGGTTCTTGAACCCGTCCTTCCACGTCTTGTTCTTCACCGCGGTTCAAGCTTCGTATGAACGAGTGGAAAGGTATGGCGATGGGAGAGAACAAGAGGAAGAGAAGTACGGAGGCGAAAACGACCGAGAACACTCCGGTTTTGATTCCGATGATGTCGTAAGACTGAAGGTACACAGCCACAACGACGGCTAGGATGTTGAACACGGCGAAGTAACGCGTCTCTTCGCTCTCCTCGTCGGCGGAGGAAGCCGGAGGGATCTCACGGAGGAAGAAAACCGCCGTGAGACAGACAGCGAAAGGCACGACGGCGAGTAAAACGAGAAACGACGCCGGATCGTTTGAGAAGAGAGCAGTGCAGAGATCGGTGAAAATAGCCGTGCTTAGACCGACGTATCCTTTCAAGATCCCCGAGACCGGACCACGGTTTCGCCGGAAGTTTCGTATGCAAGTAACAAGAACCGCCGTGTTCATCCACGTCGTGCTGTTTCCTCCCATACAGAGGAATATACACATCTGAACATTACAAACCCTCAGAATCAAGAATTGCGCTAGTATAAATTCAAGAATATTATTTTTTTTTTTTTTAATAATATTATTTGTACCTGCCAATAAGGGAGAGGGGTGATGGTGCGGCTAACGACGAGCCATTGTACACCATAGCCAAGAAGACCTTCTAAAGAACCGATAAGGAGGATCACTGGAGTGGAAAGACGGTCCGAGGCGAGGCCAGCGAGGATTCCAAAGGCTTTTCCGACGTCTTTAGCGACGGAGAGGTTGTTGAGCTGGAGCTGGTTGAGGTTCATGAGTGACTTGAGAGCGCCAGAGTAGTTGGAGAAAGTGTAGTTGTTGCCGGAGATGGACTGAACCCAAACCGCCGTCACAAATCCAAGCCATTTCAGTGCAGAAGAAGAAGAGGGAGATCTCAGAATACCCATTGTAGAAGAAAGAAGTTCAAGAAGAAGAGTGTTTTGGATGTGGAGGCTACAATTAAGGGAGGTTTTATAGAAGGGAAAGGGGAAATCTTTTGTTTGTGTGAGTGTTTTTTAGTTTAATTAAATTGTTGGTGTTTTACATTTTGTAAACAATTGTTTTTTTTTAATCATACAAGTGGGGAATGAGAATAGAAAAGGTACGACGGCGACATGTAGTACGGTTAAGAAGGTGTGCAAACCGTGGATACATCACGACATGGAATATTTAAAAGACGGTGTGCTCATATTATAGATTTCTTAGTCGTTTAAAACAATTAAAGTAGGTGGCCAACTAGGCTATGTTGCTAGCCGTTGCTGCTTAGAATGTTTGTTCCTCCAAAGCTTCATGTTAGACTCCTAATGCATATTGTGTATGATCCCATCTATACAGGAGATGTATGATCAAAACAGAGCTAAAATAGTTAATAAAGTGCGACATGAACTATTACAGAGAAAAATGTATGACGTGGACTGAATTAAGTGTTTTTCAAAGTACGATCTAGGCCTGGACATTTTATCTGATACATGAACCCGTACCGAAACTCGAAATGAAAAACCCAAGCCAAAATCCAAACTAAAATAGTAAAATATCTGAATATGATATAGAATTAGGAGAGATTGGATATTCAAGCTCAGACGGGTAAAAATTGAACCCGAATAGATATCCAAACATAATCGAGTATATATATACTAAACCCTCTATTCCTAGTTTGCTTTTTTCATTTTATTCAAAATATTTATATTGATGTTGCATATGACTCAAGATCAGATAATATACATATAATTATGGACAAAATGATTTACTACTCATTTAAAATGCAAGTCAAACTTCTTGTTTCATGCATTAACAATAGTTGCATCTAAAATTTCAAAATAACAATTTTTAAAGTTTTATCTCCAAATATATAAATAGTCTAACCTATTAAAAATTAAAAAATCAGTTACGTTAATGGTAAATTTATAAGTACAAGAAACTTGGGTAATGAAGAATTTGATTTCTTTTTTCAAAGTCTAAATATCCAAATCCTATCCAAAATAACCAAACCCGAGCGGGTTCCAGACTTCAATACCTATAGACCCGAAATCTTGAAATATTCCGATCCGAACTCAAACGGGTACCCAAAATGTTATGTCTAGTAGAGTCAATAAATAAAAATTTACTTTGGAGCATGTTAAGAGAAGTAGTAGAGAAAAAGAAATCGACCTTGCATAAAAAATTGACTTCTTTGGTGGATAACACAAAATGAAAACTTCACAAACAGATCGAGATGAAGCCAATTTAGTGGGGCAGAATTGGAACACCCAACCGAAAAATATTTGAAAAATCCATTGAAAAATCTAAGTAAAAATTGAGTCAAATTTTAACAAATGAAATGAAGAAATACAGCCACTTTATTGATGAAATACAAGATTAAATATTGAAGAACTTAATGGTGGTAATGATATTAAATGAATCTAGTATAGACATGTAATGGACAGTATGAAGACAATATATGGTATTTATATTGGTTCTACGAAGGGTTATAGCGCCTTGTCATATACACGAGAGATGGTTAAAGACACTCATGCGAGTGACTAGGATAAATTTATTTTCGTATCTATACAAAATAAAGAAGGCCGTTCGATGTACAATTACAAGATTTTTTTTTTTTGACGTCGAAAGACTATTCTATTACTCAAGTTTGAGGTGGTCTGGATAACCAAACCGGAATAAAACAACCAATAAAATGTTACTCCCTATGGAAGGATCTAGCAGTCTTAGCTAAAAAGTCTGAAATCTGATTGCGCGCTCGTGGAATATGAATGATGTTGAAATCCGGGAAGCATATTTGTAGCGTCTCTATCCTCTCCAATTCTGTCGCAAAGCTTGGCCAAGCCTGAGGTTCCTTTATCATTATAATCAGTTCCTTAGAGTCTGTCCCGAAGCTCTGGCATGTTGAATGTTGAAGCATATATTCTCCATCGCCCATCGCAGTGCTTCTACTTCCGAATGCAAAACCTGATTTGCGTCGAGTGAAATTTCTTGTCCCCATAAGTTGAATGTTCCCATAACTGTCCATCTAGAGCCATCCACATTCACTAAAGTGAGCAGAGGATGTCCAAGATCCATCTAACAAGCAAATATTACCCAAGCTTATGACTTGGGGTTCGTCAATATTGTTATCTTGTATCACTGGTTGTACCACTTCGTTGGCATCAAACCAGGCTTGGCATTCACTTCATGCATGTCGAACTAGCTCCAAAGGATCTCTATCTACCCCCTAAAAACTTTGTCATTTCTAGCATTTCAAATATACCATATTATCCAGGAATAAGGATTTATATTTTGTTCTGACTCGATAATGTTGTTTTTCCTCCATAATAGGTAATCCATATTTGTGTAGATGCTTGGTACTGGAAATATACATGGGGTTCTTGGAGTTGATAATAATGATCAAACTTGGAGAGCTGACGGACATTCGAATATGGCATGGGTTACAGTTTCTTCTAGTTCTTCACATCTTGGGCAGTAGTTGTCACACCTCATATTGCGTCTTGTTAAGTTCCTCGTTACTGTCACATGACCAGTTAACAATTGCCATATAAGATGACATATCTTCATAGGTGTCTTTACCTTTCAAGCAAAGGCTTCGAGCTTAGTGATGCTTGGTTCAAAAACTTCATTTTCTTCCGCTGTCGTTAATAAATTTTGAGCCACCCAATATCCAGATTTAATTGTGTATTGGCCATTCCTTGTATAGTTTCAACAGGATGTATCACGATGATGAATTGAGCTTATATCCAAGCTCCTTATGAATGGTATGTCCTCCGGATGTACAATTACAAGCTTAAATGTGATAATCAACAATCGTTTATAAAATTGGTGTTATTGGGAGTTGTATTTTTAACCATTTAACTCATAACACAAGATTTTGAAAATACTACTTAAATACCTTAAATTTTTAGAATCATTATATCAATGTATTTTCATATAATTTCACAATAAACAAAATTCTCTACAACTCTTTCCAAATTTAACAAATCTCCTAATTTTTAAAATCAACAAACTTTATATAAATCTTACTCCTACTAACACCCCCTTGAGCATTTAAAAGTTATTTTGCAAGTTTTTTTTAGGAAACACAACTAATATTCCCACTCTAACTCCACTGGACTATAATATTAAAAATCTGACTAAAATATACTTTACAAGTGTATACATTTCTTACTCTCTCTAACCTCCGAAATAAAATTGAAATTGGATGTTAATAAGAATAAAAAATTATTTTTAAAAAAACAGGAATAAGATTGGATCTGTCTTTGTAAATAAAATACAACCAACGCTGCATTCCCCTTAATTTGGAGGCATTCTACAAGTGGCCTTAGATAATCTCGAAAAGCCATTACGAAAAATATAGATTTATGAACAGCGATATCTTTCTTTAGGCAATTTGTGTCGTCTAATTTTTTATAGAGCCATGTTGTACTAACATTGAGGGAAAAAAGGCATCGCCCTGCTTGCTAGACAGAATAAAACGTGGCATAATAGACAACAAAAAAAAAAACGTGACATAATAAAAATGATTGTACCTTTTTAAGATCAACTAGATTATGACCCGCTCTTAAAAGAACGGGTATATTTTTTGTTTTACATTTTTTTAGAAATTTAATTTTTATATTTGTTTTTTAATTTTTTTTTAGAAATTTGATTATCATATTTTTGTTTTTATTTGTAATTATATTTGTGTTTTTATTTGTAATTATATTTGTGTATAAATCTTAATCAAAATCTATATTATAAAATAATATCAATTCATAAGTTAATCCGGCATACGCTCGGCTCTTTGTAATCATATGCCCGTATAGTTGTTTTTTGTAATCATATTTGTTTGTTCTAGATTATATTTACATAACATTTTTCTGTAATTTTTTCTTATATGTTAAAGAAATTTAATTTATATACACTTATGGTAAGTAAGAATAAGAATGAACGAAAGGCGTTCTTCGGGCTTCTAGTATGGTTATTCTAACGTAGTGGTAAGTGTTTAACTGAAAAACATACAGTTATATAACGTAGGATTAATTTTTTTTTTACTTGTTGATAACCACCCTAATGTATTGGTGATTGTTTACATAAAATTAAATACAGTTATGTAAAGAGAATAATAAGTGGCTCATTAAATAAATAAAATAAATAATTGGACATAACATTTATAAATAGATACTAAAGCGGAACAATCCATTTTTAGTCTGTTTACTTGAAATTTGTTTTGATATTTTTAATAAAATAAAATTAATTTATTAGTTTAACTTGGTTTATATTTCAAAAATGTTTTGTATATTTGATTTAATAACCCGTGAAAACTACAGACATGAAAACATAAATAGTTATCTGGTACACTATTAAAGTAAGATATTATAAATATTAACTAATTTTAGATATATTTTATTAAAATAGATAATAATTTTAATTGTGGCCATGTTATATTAAACGAATAGTTTAAATTCAATTAAATCTTATATATTGATCTAAATTTGAAATATTGGTCGTTTGTTGTAAAAAAAGAGTACAGATAATGGTTACATTAAATATTTGATAGGTTAATTACAAAAACCAAAAACATGAACCAAAGAACTAAATATCATAAATAGAAGAATTGGCTGTAATATTCTGTGGATGATAAATACCATGGTCCCAATTTCAAAACAAAAACATTATACCATGGGTCTCTAAAACTTGACAGTGGCCTTCTCTGACGACGAAGAGTATCATAAAACTTAGCATTAAAATTTAGTTGTAACGTGTAACCGTCTACTATTATATGTTACTGAAGTATGTATTAATAATTTATTTTTACACGTTCAAATATATCTGATAACTTTCGCGTATGAGAGGAGCCCGGGAATGTTGGAACTTAAAAGGGAAGTTACAAAATATTTAGATTTTCAATTGGTAATTTAAATATAGGTCTAATGGCATAATAAATAATATTCCAAATATTGATAGAGATAAAAGAAATAATAGTTGGACCCTATTTTTCTCAATGGGTCATACTGCTGTTTTAATAGAATAGATATATTTATGAATCAAGAAGACAAATATATCCAGCTGTTTTTGTACTCTAGACAAATAAAATTGAAAGTCAATAATTTGAACTAAACTAAATTATTTATAGCAGATTAAAAGAAGAAAATGCTGAAAATAAAACAAAAAAGAAATAAAATAATTTTTGGACTTTTCTTTTCAAATAAAAAATGGAAACATATAAAATATCTAAAACAAATTAAGTGACATTACGAAATATCTCATTGTATTGAGGTCTAATTCAAAACCTCTTTACTATTATTCCAATATATATATATACAAATTAATAAATGTTGAATACGAGTATTTTCAAGAGAAAATTATAACTTTATCTCAAATCTGACACTATTTTTTAAATTTATTTTTAAATGTCAACTATTTCAATAAATATTTTAAATATATTATAAAATACAAAAATATCCCTCATAAATATTTTAAAATTATTTATAAAAGTTTTAAAACACAATCCCATGCACCCACTAAATACTATATCATGAACAGTAACCACTAAATCATAGATGCAAATTTTAAAGTGTTTTTGAAAAATAGTATCCTATTCAATGTATTTAAAACATGTTTTTATATTTTCAATGCAATTTTAAGTTCTTTTAAGCTTTCTTTAGCCCAAAGAAGGTTCTATATATGCCAACTATCTTTATTTGTTAGTGGAGGGAAAGATCACTAATTAAGTAATTTAAAATGTTTTAAAAATTGTGGAAAAACAGAAACATATTTGTAAGAGAAATCAGATCATATAACCATACCAATATCAAAATTTAGTAAATGACCATAATAAGTCATGTGCTATGATAAATTTTGTATATATTATGTATTAATTTCTATATTACCTTCATGTATGTTGATTAATCTTTTTTTTTCTTACATGTTTCCTCCCATTTGTTTAATTACTTATATTCCTTTTGATCTGGTGTTGAGAAACTCTACGAATTAATCTTAAGAAATGTTAAAAATTTATGAAAAAATCAATAGAGATAAACAAATATTTACAACCTTAAGATATGTATTTATACTTTTCAAAAACTTTTTTTCCTTTTTACTATATTTTACTGGTGCGTTAAAATTTAAATCACTATTAGAATCAACATTTAGTAAATGCAGTCAATCACCGCAAGTTTATTATAAATTTTACCATAATAGACCATTTAATATATTATTGATAAGAAATATATGATCTGTTATTTGTGTTTCAAATCCTATTTCATATGTTCATTTTCAAGTTAGATTCAACAAAGTATATAGAAATTGATATATAGTTTGGCATAATGTGGCAAAACTCTATTGACTAAACCTTTTCCGATTATGGAAATAAATAAGAACATATATGATGAATAAAAATATGCAATTTAATCAAGTGGCAATGGTCTAGTGATTCTTGTTTTAGGAGAAATTGCTCTATATGTGTAAGTTCAGAGATCAATTTTCTTCAAATGTGAAATTATTTAGCTATTCACATTTGACTAGTCCATATAGTAACTTGTTTTACACCTATTAAAAAAACATGATGAATTGACTATTTGATAGCAATATTCATCTTTGGGAGATTAATCGGGTGATAAATGTCCATATCAGTTCTTATATTAATCGGGTGACAAGAAACGATGCAAGTTGTAGTTTGTAAATAATATCATCCAAAAGAAATTAATTAATTATAAGGTGGTAGGGGTAAATAGATTGACAAAGACGGTTGTTATCTTCTGAGCCATTCAATTGATTTGCCGGAGAAATTATCACAATTTTGGTTATCCCAGTTTCTCAAAAACGAGCAAACCGTGAACCGGTTCTCAAATAATATACTCCATTTTTTTCAAAAGTGTTCTCAATTAATAAAATTATTAAATTTTTTATTTGATATAAATTTTTAGTTTTACTAATTAATGAAATAAAACAAGGGTAAACTATAGAAAAATGTTTAAAAAATGCATTGGAAATATAAAAAACATTTATAATGAAACAAAATTTAAAAACTAAAAAGACACTTAATATGAAACGGAGGGAGTCTATGATTTATTTTTCTTTGGATCTACTAAAATTAAATATATTAATTCTTGTTTTTTTCAAAAAAATATAGTAATTCTTTTCGACAAACAAATATAGTAAGTTTTATATTTTGTAAAATCATTGTGTTTAAAACATTTCCTGTCAAAGGGTTTGGTTATTAAAAGAAAAAAAAAATTACAACGGAAAAGAACCACGACCACAAAGGTCCTAGGACTGTAGGAGTAGAGAGATGCGTTAACAAAAGAAACCCTCGAAAACTCAAATTATAGAGAGGAAAAAAGAAGGGAAGAATCCATTTCCTTTTTTTTTTGTCAAGTAGAGAGTACATTTCCTATTAAAAGATGTTTGGAGAAGGCATCAAAGAGTGTACCAAAGATCTTGAGGCAACCCATTTTTAAAACTCGACTAAGTCCCTTTGAATATGAACGCAATAATCTAGTTTATTAGACAGAACTAGCATTCCCACAAGAATAAACGCAATAATCAAGATTGCGTTTACTACATTTTTTGCCTTCTAAATACAACTAACAATTCGTACTCAATTCGTTAGCTTACGATATCAAAGATTGGACGTTCATAAGAAAAAAGAAAAAAAGTTATCACTTAACGAGTGTACAAATTGGTTTCCTCTTCCTCATCCTATAAAAGTACGGGCAAGTGTTTTTTTTTATAGTTATGAAGTGTAAGGTACAACGTGAAAAGGACTGTAGCTTGTTTCCTTCGATTTGAAAGCAATTTACAAGTGACTTTAGACGTTCACCAAACGCCGTTAATTTCTAAAAGCTCTATAAGAGCAGAAAAATGCTTTTCAACAGCATGCAAATTGTTTAAGAAACCATGTTGCAACTAAGGTCAAACAAATAATAATAAAATATCACACCGTATCTAATCAAATCTTAATGCTTGACCGAGTCACATGTGCAACAATCCCTTGCAACTCAACCTGCATCAACATCTTAAACTTTCACGAAAATCAAAATCACCCTGTCATCAAACATTTTCATTTCAAATTTTCCATTAACAGATTCCATCTTGATCTATCTTTCAAAAGACGATCAATAGCAACACAAAACTTTAAGCAATACAGATCAACCTTACAACCTCAAAATCAAAACGGATCAAACCTTTATTCTCTACACCGAGAACCTGGCTTTGTTTGGGTATTCGACCTAGTTTCTTCTTGATATTTTTTAGGTTCAATATTAGCTTGATTAGGTTGATTGAGCTGATCTAAACTTAGCAAGTAATAGAACTCAAGAAAACAAGCATACACATACGAGATTTGTTCATCCGGACTTTGTTTCCTACTATCCGCAAGACTCTCGAACCTTGATTATTGATTGATGTGATACAAAAGACTGATACCTTGTATTGCTTTCAGACTTGAAATGAATGTATTCGGTTAACCAAAAAAAATAGACCATTTTTTCCGGTAGCTACATGACACTAGCCTTTACATATTTATTCGAGATTATTATATACTCGACATTCTGCCCCAAACAAAATTCCATCGAAGTTTAATTATAAAACAAATAAACCGAAACCAAACTACCCGAATAAAATCGAACCGATTATTTAATTTGGTTTCAATTTTCCAATAACCGAAATTATCCAAATCGAACCGGAGCTACCAGACTTGTCTATTTTGATTTTTCTTCTAACGAAAGGAGACTTTAGTCTGATAAATCACGCCCGTAATAAAATATATAGCTTCTCCGAGGATTCGATTCGATTCGATGAAGGCTGCTCGAGTCTTGGCGGCTGCGGCGGCGAGGGTTGGACCGGCTATAAGGAAGCAAGTGTTAACCATAACGGACGAAGCTGCCTCTAGGGTTCAACACCTATTGCTCCAGAGGCAAAAACCTTTCCTCCGATTGGGCGTTAAAGCAAGAGGCTGCAACGGTTTATCATATACCCTCAATTACGCAGGTAACCACCTCTCACAATTGATTTTATCTTATAAACAATAGATAGACTCTGATCTCCGCGAGGGTATTGTTATCAGATGAGAAAGGGAAATTTGATGAGCTGGTGGAGGAGAAAGGAGTGAGGATCCTTGTGGAACCCAAGGCCTTAATGCATGTGATTGGAACAAAGATGGATTTTATAGATGATAAACTAAGGTTTGCAAACTCTTATCACATTTTTATTTCAAAACTGTAACAATATTTTTTTTTATAAATATTTCTGTTTGTTTAATTGCAGATCAGAGTTTGTGTTCATCAATCCAAACTCGCAAGGTCAATGCGGGTGTGGTGAATCTTTCATGACAACATCTACTTCCTCGAGTGCTAAACAGTGTGGATAGTGTTGGCTGCTCCACCATCATATAGTATTATTACATTGTTACTATATAATCAGTCGTTGATTGGAAACAAGTCCGGTCGCTGCTCATAGATATTACTGAAGCTTGTGATTTGTGGAGATCAATTAATGTATTCTTTAGAACACAAAGTTATAATAAAGTGTTGGATTATGTAAAAAGTAATTGATCTTAGAATCAGGAGTTTTCGCTATGTTGATCGATCTGTGGGTGGTTGTGGGATCAAAAGCTGCCTCTTCATAGTTGATATGTGTTCCAGTGAAGGAAGTTTTAAGGCAGGTTTTGGTTGAAGTTACTCTTTAACATTCAGACAAAAGCGTAACTAAACATAAAGAATGGAAACCTGTAATTTATTTTGGATGCAGTGTGAATAGAGCTTAATTTGTTTTCGCAATGTATATGGTGACTTAGAAAGCTGTTTGAATGAAGTAAATGGAGATACTGATACCAAAGATGAGATTCTAAAGACAAACTTCAAGGAAAAAAAAAAGCTACATAGACAAGCTCATGCCTGTTGATTTAAGACAATACTTCAATTACTCAAAAGTAAGAAAAATCAAACAAGGTGCAGGAACCAACATAATAACAAGATAAAAGAAATATTGCATTGTATCACAAGCTAACAACACCAAAGAACTTTCCACTCCTTAATCGTTGAAGCTGAGTAACAGAACCAGGTCTCTTCTTCCTCCACCACCAAAAAGCCTCAACAGAAGCTACACTCACCACGACCGCCACAACGACCACCAGAAAAAGGGCCACCAACATTAAGACTAGTAGGACCATATCCACGACCACGAACAAAAGGACCAAAAGGGCCAAAACTAGTGGTGGTCGCCTTTTTAGTATTTGCTCTATAATTTCTCTGAACAGACTCTTCTTCATCATCATCATCAGAAGATGATTCATCCACAGACATGTTGTCTGCCTCGGCCGCCTTTACACTGCCAGTTTTCATCGAGGCAGCAACTTCGTTATTATTTAAACTAACCGATGAAATCAACATATCCACTTTTTCTTCAATCTCCCGAAGACGATGATCCACCTTCTCTTCGATCTTTTGAAGACGATGATCCACCTTTTCTTCCATCTTCTCAAGAAGATCAACCAATCCTTTCAACATCTCTATCACATCAGGTGCTTTTTTCTCGGTTATGTCTTTCTTATGTTTCTCCAAATCATCTCTCGGCTCTCTGTTCACTACTTCCTTTAGATGCGCCGTGGCCTTGATCGCATTCGAAGCTGCTCCAGACGGGGTGGCGGATTCTTTATCCATTGAGAATATGAGAAGAGCGAATCTATAGGTTACAGGGTGAAAGTGGAGATCGGCAAAAAAGACCTAGACGAAACTGGTATTTATAAAGAGTCTTTTATTGATGTAGCGTGCATCCTAAGTCCTATTGTATTTTGGTTTTAAACCTTTTTATTTTTTGATGTAGCGTGCATCCTAAGTCCTATTGTATTTTGGTTTTTAACTTTTTATTGGTTGCAGCGTGCATCCTAAGTCCTATTGTATTTTTGTTTTCTTATTTACCTTTTTCCCCTTCTCGATGATTATATTGGTATTTTCCTTTATTACATTACAAACCAATTATATTGGTATTTTCCTTTATTACATTACAAACCAAATTTTGTTTTATTCCATTATAAATTTCCACTAGGTTAAATTTTATAATTTAAGATATAAAAAAGTAGATAATTTGTATGGAAAATTATGTCCTGAAATATGGAAACTTCAATATGCTGAAATATGGAAAGTTCTCCTAGCCCGTACATATTGTCGACAAGTGGTGCTTCTACCTTTTCAGTGGTTGACCTAGAAAAATATGAACCAAGCTTGGCACTCTCCTTGGTCTCCTGTCTTCTTTTACTAGACCCTTTTCTTGGCTTTTCTCAAAATATATCTATCTATCTCTCTCTCTCTCTCTCTCTCTCTCTGTTCTCACCGACACTTTGTTCTAGCTTTTCTCACCTCTTTCGTTCTTCTCTGATCATAGCACTATAGCAGTTATATTTTCATTTACGAAAATATCAACAAAGTAAGGTCAATTTTCTTTCTTTTCCTTAGAAGTAGATGAGAGAAGAAGATCAGCATTTACCTATAAGAAAAAGTCAGGTCCTTTAATGTAAACTTTTTATATTTCTTCATATTTTGTAGTTCTATTTTTGATCAATATTTTGTAGTTCTATTTGGGCCAATCTATCTGGTTTTATGAGCCGTGTCAGAAGCAGATACAAAAGCTGATGGCACATGGCAGCAAAACTATCAAATTTATTTTGACCTAAAGACAAAATTATATAATAAATACAGATGATTTAGGTGATACTATGTTGTCTGTTAATGCTCATCGTGTATCTTCTTTAAAACCAATTTGCTTTTTAATTATCTCAAAATGTCTTTGAATATTCAAGTGTCTCTCTCTCTTGATTTTGTGTTTGTTTGTATCTGATAGTAGTTGCAACATAAGTTTTCTGACTTTTATATCTCTTACTTCCCTACAAAATAGTATTTTTAAAGAACAAACATCTAGTCTCGATTTATGTTTATTTATATTATAGCGAATAAGTCATTAATTCCTCTGTAATTCGCATTTCGTATTAGTTCTTTGCACATAGGAAGCAAAAGAAAATGGCATTGGAGAAAAACAAAAATGTGGATAATGTGAATTTGAAGCAGAGGAATATTGTCTTGGTTGGAATTAAAATTGATGAAAGTGACAAAGAGGTATTGCAATGGACACTTGAAGAAGTTGCAGAAAATGGAGATTGTGTTGTTGTTGTTCATTTTTGTTCAACTTCTCGTGAGCTCTTCTTCTCTTACTTGTTAAATTTTAATCATTTATAGTTACTCTTTAGTCTTTACTAAGTATTTTTTTGTATGGTTCTGATTTATGGAACTTGGATGATATGATTCAGGTCGTGCCTTGAAAAACAAGTCATCATTGGATCGGTACTTAGAACTTTACAGTGAATTCTACTCAACAAAGAAGGTAGCTTCACGTCTTTTTATGGGTTTATTTCGAGTAAAGACACGATTCTTACCATTGGGTAACAGAGAATATTTGGGGTTTGAGAACAGATTGAGCTCAAAGGAGAAGTTTTGAAGGGAAACTCAGTACAAGGGGTTTTTGTTAAAGAGGCAAAGAGATACAACGCTATGTCCATTGTTGTTGGAGTTAAACATCAAAGAAAATTAAGGTGAGAACTAAACATAGGGAGAAAAGTTTACTTATAAAAATTGATATTCTCTTACTAACTTTTTATATGTTTTATTAAGTCTTAAAGTAGCTAAAGGCTGCGCAAAAGAGCTTCCGCCAACAACTGACGTTTTGGCCATCTACAGAGGAAATATATTCTTTAGACGTTCCAACTATTACCAACCACCTCTTGGTTCGCTTTACATCATTTAAAAAAATATATGTCTATATACCATTCTTTAAACTGGTTGACCAGAAACGGTTTTTGTTCTTCTTGCAGCTCAAAATACAAGTCCAAGACCAAGTTCTGAGCTTTATAATGGGACTTTCAGACAAAGACAACGAACTGAAAACCGAAGAATCGACAGTTAAAAGCCGAGTTCTCGAGATAACAAGCCAAGAGACGAGGAGGGTTTCGGGTAGATCGCTTTCGCTTCCACATGTAGAGGTAATGGACCAGAAACCAGGTTGGCCGTTGCTAAGAACAACCACTTTAGCTACTCCTGTGGTTCAACATCAGACTCGAAAAGTCTCAGTTGTCAACTGGGTCATGAGCTTGCCTGAACGGTTTCCAAATCTGACTTCTCAACAAAGCTTTTGCGATTCACAACTTAAAGACATACTAAAGGAAATAAACAAATGGTTTAGCTATGATGTTCTTAAGACAGCAACATCTGATTTCTCTTCAGGTACTATCTTATAAATCTGTTTTTTCCTATTCTCTATGTCACTTTATGTTCATCTGATTCTTGTTTTTTTCTTTTATTACAGAGAATCTAATCGGAAAAGGAGGATGTAACGAAGTCTATAAAGGGGTTCTTGAAGATGGGAAAGAAGTTGCGGTGAAGATCTTGAAATCATCTGGTAAAGAAGCAGTGAATGATTTTATTCAAGAAGTGAGAATAATCTCTTCTTTGAGTCACCAAAACATCTCTCCTCTGATCGGTATCTGCGTTCACTACAACGACCTAATCTCGGTTTACAATCTCTCATCCAGAGGAAGTTTAGAGGAAGCCCTTCAGGGTTAGCACAATACTAGTCTACTCTTTAAACCATCTTTGACACAACATATATTAAGTATGGCTTATTTAATTTCTGCAGGTAAGCATGTATTGGGATGGGAAGAGAGATTCCAGATAGCTATTGGATTAGGGAAAGCTCTTGATTATCTTCATAACCAATGTTCTAATCCTGTGATCCACAGAGATGTTAAATCTTCCAATGTTCTCCTCTCGGATGAGTTTGAACCTCAGGTATTGAGTACTAGTGACTTAGAACTCGTAAAATATATTAACAAACTCATAACCATTTGAAATTTTTCTTGTGAGAAAAGCTTTCGGATTTCGGGCTTTCGATGTGGGGTTCAAACTCTTGTGGATACACAATACAAAGGGACGTGCTGGGGACGTTTGGATACCTAGCTCCTGAGTACTTCATGTATGGAAAAGTCAGCGATAAAGTCGATGTTTATGCCTTTGGTGTAGTTTTGCTTGAACTCATATCAGGAAGAACTACTATATCGTATGATAGCCCAAGAGGACAAGAGAGTTTGGTCATGTGGGTAAGTGTTTGTTTTTTGGTTACTTGTAACACAAGAAACGTACACTGAAACATAAAAAAGGAGATTACTTGGGTTGCAGGCAATACCGATGATTGAAAAAGGCGATGCAAAAGAGCTCTTGGATCCTAACATTTCAGGGAGTTTAGATGAGGCACAGTTTCAGAAAACGGTTCTTGCTACTAGATGTTGCCTTACAAGAGCAGCTACTCACCGTCCCAATATCAGAGAGGTTATAACTGATTTCAAGTGTTGGATCCTCTGCTCTAGCAATGAATTGCACCAAGATCTAACCATTTAGTCTCGATTTTTTTTTTTAATTTCTGCAGATACTCAAGCTGCTAAGAGGAGAAGATGAGGTAGAGAAATGGGTGAAGAAAGTGGAAGAAGATGAGGACTGTTTCGATGACGATGAGGTTTACCCAAATTCGAACAAAGATTTACACTTGAGCCTCGCCATGCTGGGCATTGAGGATAATGACTCGGTTTCAGTCGGCAGCTTGGAGAGAAGTAGCCGTAGCATATTTTCTTCCTCTTCCTCGCAGGAGCTTCAGTCTTAATTAGGGAGTGTGCTTAGTGTCTCGAGTTTTCTCAGAGATATCAAGCTGGATATAAGTACTCTGACTTGGCTTTTGCTACTACCATTGCGGAAAAGAAATGTTTTTCTTAAGAAAAATCATTGAAACTATAAATAAAAATATACTCAACCAGTTACAAAATAGATTATAAATATGATTAGTTATACAATTTTTGATAAATTCAAAAATTACCCGAAATATAACAATATGTTAGAAACTGAAACATCAAAAATTCATTAAAACATCTCATATTTCACAACAGAAAAAGTATATTAGATATATTAATAGTCCTAAAAGAGGATATGTTCTACAATGTCTTATATATTACAAAATCTCTATAAAATTATTTGAGATCTTAGTCTCTTAAGCTTCGTAGTCATGTTAATTACCACAATAATCAGTTACATTAGGTAGTTTTAAGAATTAAAATTATGTAATTGTCACTATTAACATTGCTATTTTAGTTTTTATAAATAACTTTTATTTTATTTTTCTAAATATATATATATATATATAAGAAAATATTTCCAAAATAATCTGGGGTGTTTTTTTTTTTAAAGTCAGCAATATATAAGTACTTGATTAGTAAGCATTAGTTTACATATAATTACTTTTAAAAACTGTTGTAGTTTCTTCTATCCTTAGTATGAAACAACATATATCAAGTTATATAAATTTTTATAATATATATTTAAAATTAAGAAAAATAATCAAACTAAATGAAAAAAAAAACAAAACTATTCACATTTTAGCCTAAATATATGAGAAAAACAGTTATAATTTAGAAAAATTGTTGCAATTCAATATGTTTAAACATAAATAATTAACTGCTCTAAATTTTGGTATCTAAATATGTCAACTAAAATAATAATATAATTTTAAAACAGTTTTTATTTAATTTAATGCATTTGTATCATATTTATGTTCTTATGCACCAACAAAATATCTAGTTATTTTGTAAATATTTATATACTCAGTGAGCCACCTGGTAAAAATTTTAAAGATGTAAATCAAAGCTAATTATATTCGTGGTTTTATACCCTTTTTCACTTAAAAATTACGTAAGTTATGCAAGTCAACACAAGTATTGTCAAAAATCGTTTGTTTTCCATATGTGTAATTTTGGGTAATCATGGCACCGATATCTATACTATTAAAAGATAAGTCATGACTTCTTTCATGTGTGATATTTTAAATAGACCATTCCTAGAAAGTTGTTTACATTATTTTTTTGTATTTTCGTAACAATATCCTAACAAGATATTTAATTATCTTTTTATTCCATCAAAATATTATTAATAATGGATTTTGAAAATATATTTATTCCATCAGTATATAATTATAGGTGCATATAACCATTTATAATCTACTTAATAATAATAACATTTAATTATTCTAGAGTTAATACCTGCACATGATCTAATTAATAATAATAACAATTAACATTTATTATGCAAATAAAATAATGTTAGAATTTCACCATGCAAATAATAAAATCAAATCAAATATTAAAATCCTAACACTAATGTATTTTCATAATAAGTGTTATTATTATTAATTATGTTATACATTATACATGTATCAATATTTATATAGATGTTGTGTTAACAAACATGTATTGATAAATATATAATATTTTTAATATATATATATATACTGTAGTGATGAATTTTTCATGCGTGATTTTTTCATTTGGATTATTCTTTAAAATTTTATCAAATTTTACATGAATTAATTATAATATTTATCTTTTTAATTGAATAACAATAAATACTTTTTAAGAAAGTTCTAAAAATATTTTTAAAATATTTTCAGAATAAATTTAAGTTTTATATCCAAAAGTAATTAGTTTTAATTTTAGCTATCATAAACTATAATTAGAAATTAAAATTTATTTTAGTTTCGATTTACATTGAAAATGTAAAATTATATAAAGTGTTATAATTATATATTCACTGGTAATAACAATTTAAACTGATTAATTTTCAAAAATAAAATTTACAAAGATTTTGTTAGAAATATTCATTTCTATTTTAAATTAAAAGAAGATATTTTATCCAACTTAGTGTATTTATCAAATATGATATTTACTACAAACATATTTTGAAGTACAATGTATTATAGTTTTTCTTTAAAAGAATTTTTTTACAGTATCTTAAAAAAATATATTTTCTACTGTATAGATCTAATTTAATTTGCTTTCATATAAATTTAAAATAAAAAAGTATGTAACGTAATATTGTTACATAATAAAGTTTTCAAAATAATTTTTGTTACAAAAATACAAAATTTATAGTAATAATATATAAGCCACGTAAACATAGCTATTATAGAATTACATAATATATAACACTAAATTATATTAAGTTATTGGTAAATTTTGTTATATAAACTAAAACATTTCAGTATATAAATAAAAAAACTCCGCACGGTTGTACTGGTAAAGATCTAGTATATATTAAGAAAAGGAAAAATAAAAATGTTGACCGTTTAGAGAAAAATCTCTGCACGGTTGTACTTGTTCGTACGTCCATGTCCTTGCGCCATCTGTTAATACGCTTCTTATCATCAAATCCACTAGTGCCCTTTTCGTCTCTAGGGTTTCCTTTCCTAATATCATCGCCTCTTTCACTCTTATCGCCGATTCTCCTCTCACGTTTATCAGTTCCAGATTAATTGGATGCTTGACTTTCATCTGAATCGTTTGAATTTGTGTGTTTCCCTCTGTGATTAGGTCTTGACTTGATCGTGAAAGCTCGAGTCTTGTTTGGTTTCAAGCACAACTGTATCCAGAAAGTGTCTTAATTTTTGTTTGGTAATAAGACCAAACAAAAGCGAAGAGTTTAAGAGGTTGCTGTAATGATGGACGACGGTGAGCTTGAGTTTCCACCTAGCAGCAGTTCCATGGATTCTTTCCTGGAAGAGCTTCTCAAGGACTCTCATGCTTGTACCCACACTCACACTTGTAACCCTCCCGGACCAGAGAACACACATACACACACATGTCTCCACGTCCACACCAAGATCCTTCCTGCTGCTCAGAGCGACGACAAAGTAACTACCGATGACACGTCGGAGTCTTCAGGGAAAAGGAGCAAGAAGAGGCCTTCGGGGAACCGAGAAGCGGTTAGAAAGTATAGAGAGAAGAAGAAGGCTAAAGCGGCTTCCTTGGAGGATGAAGTGTTAAGGCTCAGGGCTGTGAATAATCAGCTGATGAAGAGGCTGCAAGGTCAAGCTGCGCTGGAAGCCGAGGTTACGAGGCTTAAGTGTTTGCTTGTGGATATAAGAGGAAGGATAGAAGGAGAGATTGGTGCTTTCCCTTATCAAAAACCTCAGCCTTTCTCGTATAGGATGCAGCCTTGCAATATGCCGTGCGATGTTGACGACTTGTACTGTCTTCAGAATGGGAACAGTGGAGAAGGTATATTGATGAATGGGCAAGGGCTAAGTGGTTGTGAGTTTGAGCAGCTTCAATGCTTGGGTGATCAGAATCTAGCTGGCTGTAGTAATGGAAATGGAACATTCGATGTGGATGCATCGGGTGCTAATAAGAGTAAAGGTGAAACTCTAACACCTTAGGATCTATTTAGTAGAGGTACTTTTAATACAGTTTTCTTTTATGTTGTGATCTCTTGAACTCGTGGTGTTTGCTCTTGTTTTGCAACAGGTGGGACATGTGCAGCTAAAGCAGTTTGAAGTATCATCATCAATCATGTAGTGCTATTATTTTCCAATAACTAGTAGAGTTCAACTGCATTACCAGCTTTCTTCAGGTCCCCCTTTGTGTTATTATCATTTTGCTTTTCTCGTGTAATTGCATTTCCTTGTTGAGCTAGAACGAATACTTGTTAATATTCAAATCGAATTATGCCCAGTGATTTTGCCATTTGGTTTTGTGTGTTAGTAGCTCTTTCTTTAAGCTCTTATGTTGTGAAATTATAATGATTCTTGAATCTGACAATAAGCAGGTTTAGTATTAGCACAGCAACTGAACTGTTGCAGGCTCGGTTTCGGAGATCTAGAGTCTAATTTTAGCCTCAAAGTACAATTTTGAAACGGAGAATTCATAAGAAATCAACAAAATCCAAACATGGTTACATTACCAAACAGAGATGTCATGCTGGTCATAATACAGACAAAGCTCGTCTTTTAGAAACTATGTCTTCAGTAATGGAGAGACTCAAGTAATTTCTAAAATATTTCATGACTGTTTTATGTCCTCATCGATCTCATCTTCATCTTCATCTCGATAGATGCTTTCCGCCATTTGCCAGACCTGAAGACTGTTGTCTTCTGCTACACTTGCAATGACCCAAGGCTCGTTTTTGTTCCAGGCAAAATCTGATATCTTAGCCTTGTGGCCACCGTGAGAAAAGAGCAACTCTGGTGGACCATCTTCTGCATCCAACTCTATCTCAAGCTGCTCTTCTCCAACCCTGTCAAAACAAAAGACGCCTTGCTCAACGTTGACCAATCTTCAGAATAAGAAATTCTATATTCAGAGTTCTTCTGTAATTGAGATGATGATTGTACCTGTTCAGGTCCCAGACCATCAGCCTTCTGTCTTCACCGGAAGATGCAAGCACTGTTTCATGGTTAGGATCCCACTCCACTTGGAAAACCTCTCCCCTGTAATCAGAATATTTCATTTAAATGGTGGATTTTCACAGCAAACGGCACTCAGTGAACATCTATAAAGCTTTGGTTTTTAAAACAATAATATAGATTGTGCAGGGAATGTACAAAAAATGTAAAAGAACATACTCGTGGCTGCTCAAGACGTGCAATGGCACATTCAGCTTCCGGAGGTCAAACAAGGCAACAGTTGAGTCTGACGAAGCTGTTGCTAAAACCCATTCGTTGAACGGATTGAAAGACAAATAGTTCACCTGAGAACACACAATAAAGCAACTAAGCATGACATATGGCGACCATAACTACAGAACACACAATTTGCCACTTCCAAATTCTCACTCATATCATTAGATACTAAAGTATGGGCTTTTACCTCTTTCTCGTGAACTTTCACTTGGTGTTGCATTTGGTTTGTCCGCGTGTCCCATATCACCAATCGACCATCATCACCAGCAGAACCAAAAAGGTTCTCGTTCTTCATGTGCCACGCTACATCTTCCACAGCGCATTCATGTCCCTAAAAACCATAACATGATAGCAAAATTAGAACCAGAAAAAAAAATCACCGTCTTCTTGAAGCAAAACAGGAGCCCTGTTCCAACTTACCTCGTACACAAACATTGCATTCAGAACCTTATCTTGCGGTGTAGCTGAAACATCCCAGAGGCAGATCTTCTTATCCTGCGAACCACTCAGAAGATAACCTTCCTTGAAAGGACTCCAACACAATCCATACCCTTCCATGTCGTGTCCCAGTAGCCTCAGATCAGGATCACAATCACTACTCTGAGGCTTCGAAGCGTGCTTGGCGTAATCAAACAGAAACACCTCACACCCACTCGTCTTCGCACCGACGAGAGTAGGCTTTTGAGGCATGCAACGCGCTCTGTTCACTTCTCCATCGACACGTATCTTCTGCCTAATCTCCACCTACCAATAAAGAACACGATTAGAGGAATTGAAGTTGAACAGAAACAGAGCACTCGTGATGAAGACGATGACCTCAAGAGATGTGAAAATGAATATTATAATCTACCCGGTATAAACCGGTTCTAACTAACCAAACCAACTGTAACTATATATACACTCTAATAAACACGTCGTTTCATCGAACACATGGTGCGCATACAACGCTTTAAGCGAATCGAATTACCTTAGGGACTATGGGATCGTGATTTGTGCCGCCTAACCCTGGCTCGGCGTCGGGAGTTGGGATGACGGCGTCGGCGACCATGAGGAAATCTTGAGCATCGCCGGAAGTGTGGGTTCCGAGGATGAGCTTGTGGACGCCGAAGTGAGGATCCGCCGCGTAAGGAGAGGGGGGAGATGGGACCCAGTGGACGGTGAGGGAGGGCCATTCGAGAGGGTTGGAGATCATGAGATCGTAGAGGAACGGTGTGTTCTTCTTCCATATAGAGAAATCTTCCTCTACCTGATCCATTCCAGCATCCTCCTTACCTTCATCTGCCATCTCTCTCTCTTCTCTCAGTCTAGAATCTTCTTCTCTCTCTCTGATATGTGTGTTGAGGGTTTTCACTGTTCTATTTTCCCGCCAATTTCGATGTACATGCGAGTTGTTTGAGTTTTCTACAAATGAACGATGTGCCGTTTTTTAGGTTGAAGACCAGCATGCATGTGTTTTATATTAGTAGGCCTATTATCGAGTTATGAATTTATGGGCTTTCATAGTCAAGACCCACTCTTAATGCACACACTTAGACCCATTTAAACTATTGTTGATTTAATTTTTAATTATTTTAACTTTATAGTTTTTTAACAAATATTAAATGAAACAAATAAAAATTTTAAACTGATTTTTATTATATAAACGCAAATCAAATTGTTCTGGTAAAAATGCAATATCGAATTTTCTTCTAAAACCGCAAAATTTGATTTAAGTTTAATGGGGTTTGTAACATTGCCATATGAATGTTTTTCTTTCACACTTCAAAGTGAATCATGTCTTTCAAGTTCACATTTTGCTATTTGTATTTGTTTATGACAACTACTTGACATTGAACTTCTTCTGCTCTAAGTTTAGTGCCTTTGTAATGACATAACAATGCAGTATCTAGTAGATTTGATATGGTCTTTCATTATTCAAATAAATACTCCATCATTAATCATTCTAGTTTTAAAAGTTATTATTGAATAGTACAAGTTGAATACAAAGATGAATCGTAATAATACAATGTGCCGAGTACCTCATATATCGTCTCGAAATTTCAAATCATTGGATAGCAATTCAAGAACTGAGTTAACTATAACTTCAGGAGTGAGAACCACACTGACTTTGAATATCTTTTCACAGTCATCAGCTTCAAGCAGATCAAACTGAGACCGGAGAAGAGTGAGAGGCATGAAATGTTCTCCCTCCGAAGCTCTCTTCTGCAACCGAGCAGCGATCACCTCTGCATTACCTTCCAGTAACACAAACTTCACCTTGCAACTCGAATAGCTTCCCGGTTTGTAATCAGGATCAGAGACTCTCAAGATTTCTCTGTACTGCTTTCTCAACGAAGAACACGCGAGAACAACGGTTTCTCCATTGAGCAAACGTTCTCGCAAACTCTCTTGTATTTTTTCGAGCCATGGCATCCGGTCTTCATCCGAAAGAGCAATGCCTTGGCGCATCTTATCTGGGTTGAACCATGAGCAAGGTGTTGTTAACACATGAAAACTCTTGTTTTGTCAAAATTCTTTGATTCTTTTTACCTCTGTTTGATGAAGAGTGGAAATCATCAGCGTCAAGAAAATCACAAGATAGTGCTGTTCCCAACAACTTGCCTATGGTACTAGAAAGGTCAAGAAAAATTTGTTCAATCACAAGTCACAACATGGTAAGAGAGGACTAACAAAAATAAAATAAAATAAGAACTAACGATTTGCCTGCTCCGCTTACGCCCATAATCACAATGACTTTGCCTGTTACTATTGGCACACAAGAATAATTAGTGAAAGACGTATGAGAACATTGATAAGAACATGTTAAAGCTTACCGTCATTGTTTGTCGACATCTCTGATCAAAACAGAGTTTGGTGATTTTTGAAAGAACCAATCTGCGAGCAAGAAAAACAAAATATGTATATCTATAGTTTAGATAATCTTTTAGCAAGAAAACAAAACAACATGTCTCTCTTGATAGAACTATACATCTTTTCTTGGTGAACATTATTAAACCATTAAAATATCTAAAGCTCTTAATCTTAGCTTATCAGTTATAACAAACGTTTGACGATGATGTTGAGTCACATGATTTGGGTCTCAACAATGTCCTTAGAGGAAGGAGTACATGACCATTCAAAAGAATGCTGGTGTTTCATAAGTAAGTCAAAAAGTCAAGAAGAGAATAGATACACAGCAATGATGATACGTTTAACATTCTTTGATTTCTTACTGACGTCTGAAACTTTTTTTCTAATCGAATATTAGCCTTCTCTTATAATTAAAAAAATGAGGATCGACAATCTGAGGAAAATCAAAGACTTACGGGTGAGCCAATTGTGAGTGTTGATCAATCAACAAAACGCGACCTTGAAGAAGAATATGAAAGGAAATTAGACAAATTGGGATTGTGATGATGAAAAATGATAATTGAGGTAATAAAAGTTTGGTAGGTGCGAGAGGAAGAAAGATGGACTTTTGCAGAGAGATGGAAAAGTGGAGAAGAACCAAAAATGAAAATGATCTACTTCTCTTTTTTTTTTTCCGCCAAATGGTGTTTTTTATTGAATAAAACCGGCCCAAGGCCCAAATACATAAACAAAAGGCTAGAAGCCCAATGCATACGGGCTACAATGTAAACACTTAAAACGGACCCGCGGCCCACACAACTCAGACCCGAACGACGCCGGCTGGAGAAAGCGCATCAAGGAAGCAGTTTGCAGAACACGTGGAAGCATCTATACCCTCGGATCAAAAAAAAAAATGATCTACTTCTCTAGTTCACAAATACAATAAAAATACATTATTTATTAATAATTCTTTTTGTAACTTTTATTAAAAAATTTTTATTAAAAGTACGCCGTATTTGTTTTTGATAAATGTAGATTAATTTTATTTTAGATTCCAGCACACCAACTAAACATACATATTGACAAGAAATAATTAATAAAATATACTTTAAAATATTAAAAAGATTATTTTATACGGAACACGTTATAAGTTATTTTGTTTCCGTGGAAATATTCTTTTAGTTTTGTCAACGTAATTCAGAGTGCAAATACTCTTCTAATTAATGGTGTTTTTAAAACATTATTGATATTTTTAAATTGTAGATAAAAATTAGGTAAATAAAATATCTACAATAATTAATGGCAGGTTTTTATCAGAATATATAGTTTGTATAAAAAATATCATTCAAGATAGAAAAGTATAGTTTGTATAAAAAATATCATTCAAAATATCATTCATACAATAAAAATAGATTTTATTTTATTACAAAAATACATTATCAAACTATATAAAAATATTCATATTAATAAATATGATTAACTAAATATATTAAAAATATATAAATAGTAACAGTTTAAATAAAATACATTAAATTATATATATGTTATATTTGAGTTAACAATTATTTTTATAAATCTTATTTCTATAAATTTTATTTTATACATTATTTTGTTAAAAACCTTTTTGATAAGAAATTTCCAAAACCAGAGCTATAAAACTGGAAGTTCACCATATTTTGGCAACTACAATTAGCAAAAAATTATCTTGTACAGAAATCGTAGCTTATACTTTTTTCTGATAATTTTCTACAAATATAATATTTATTTAAATACAGGGAAGCAACAAAATAACTTTTTAAAAAGTTTTATCCTCACCGATTGAGAGCACAGTCTCCCCCACTCTGTCTCTCTCTTTGCCGTGGAGCTCATCAGACGACGATAGACAAGTAGAAGACGCCATGGATAGACTTCTTCAACCACCGTCTTCCTCCGTACTCGCCCCCTCCAAATCCCACTTAAGAGCACCTCCGTTGCTCCTCCGTGTCCACCGTCTCGACTCTCTCAGTCTCATCCCTTCCTCCCCGCGCCGGGTGAGCTCCATCTCCTGCCTCCTCCGCCACAATCCTTCGCCGACTGCGTCAAATCAAGCTAGAAACCTCTCGTCTTCCTCTCCGAAAGCCGACGAGTCAAAACCTAATCCAGGGTTTCTCGAACGGATCGTGCGGAGTTATGAGCAGAGAAAGGTATATAATAACATATTCTCATCACTAGTCTATATCGATGTCTTGTGAGCCTTAATCAGTGGATATGTATTCAGTTCTTGTTAAAGGTCACTGCTTTATGCGAATCTGTGTGTTTCTTGCAGACGTTATCAGCTGGAACAATCATACTAATCTCTGCCGTAGTTGCACTTTTGCTTAACCCCATCGTTGCGCCGCCTGCTTTGGCTAGCTTCCAAGCCGCAGCTAAGTCTAGCGGCGCTGCTGTTGGTGGGAAACTCCTCCGGACCGAAGTACTGACGAGTGCGTGGACCGGTTTCTTCGCTGGCTGCTTACACACACTCTCCGGCCCTGATCACCTCGCTGCTTTGGCTCCACTCTCCATCGGACGGACGAGGATGGAGAGTGCTGCGGTTGGAGCTCTCTGGGGATGTGGCCACGACGCTGGCCAACTCATCTTTGGTCTCCTGTTTCTGCTTCTTAAGGATAGGCTCCACATTGAGGTTATAAGAACTTGGGGTACACGAGTCGTGGGCTTGACCCTTCTTGTGATCGGCGCTATGGGGATCAAAGAAGCTTCCGAGATCCCTGAACCGTGTGTGGTTGCGTTGGAGAATGGGGAGGAGACGGATGAGAAGAGCTCAAAGAAGAAGAAGAAGATTGGGTTTGCGACTTTTGCGACGGGGATTGTCCACGGGCTGCAACCGGATGCGCTGATGATGGTGTTGCCCGCACTGGCTCTTCCTTCTCGGGTAGCAGGTGCTGCGTTTCTGATCATGTTCTTGCTTGGGACGGTGATTGCGATGGGGAGCTACACGGTGTTTATAGGGTCATGTAGCGAGGCGTTGAAGGAGAAGGTTCCTAGGATCACGGAGAAACTAACGTGGGCGTCTTCTCTTGTGGCCATTGGACTGGGATTGGCAATTATTGTCAGCCAGTTCTTTGGATTCAGCCTGTACTGAGATGCAAAGTATCTGCAAGCCTTTGTAGCTTTTAGAGGATTTGATTTTTTGCATGGACCAACAAAACATGCATCTTGCTTCAGAATCCCTTTTCCTGCTGTTTGGATTTGGCTCCCTAATTTTGTGAGCATTCTATATTTGTATTTTGCTAAGCATTACCGAACAATGTCAATCATGAATGTTTTAGATAATATAAAAGTAGGTGTTGCCAACTTGCCATGCTTTGCTATGTTTGATTTTGGTTTATGCTTGTTGCACAATAACACTAGATTTTGGTTTATGCTTGTGAGTAAAACAAATAGAATTCATATCTCAATAGATTTAGTTAGAATTATAGAATCAATAATAACTAAAATAACTAAAAACTTTTTGAATAACAAGAAATTTGAATGGATTTTGATTTTTTTTTAAATCAATAACAATGGATTCTATTAAAAAATTTAAAATCCAAAAATCAATAATAATAAATTCTCAAAATATACAAAGTCCATGAGTATTCATTCACTTACCAATAACCCTTCATAAGTTTCTAAGAGCAATCTCAATGGTGTTATTCAACCTAAAATTTTCAAAATACATATTTAAAAAAAATATTTTCGGTTACGTTTTTCTCGTAGTTTTGAAATACCACAATGAAATATCAATATTTTTATATAGATACATATGTATATGTATGTATTTTGAACAATTCCTCCATTAGAGTTGTTCTAACAAGATAGAAGATCATGATCATGGGCTCTCTATAATACATATTAACTTTTCCATTGATGAAATCTAAATTACATAAAACTAAATAAATTCTAAATAAATCATTTTCACTGTTATTAACAATATTTAATAAAATTTACTTTTTTTTTCAATAACAGTAAACTTCAATGTATATTTTAAGATCATTAGTTCTATAGTAAGAGATTCTTTAAAAAATAATTGAATAACAAAAAAATTCTGTTAATACATAAATTGATAATAAAAAAAAGCCCATACAGAAACTTTTGAAGAATTTAAAACCCATTAAAACCCAAAGCAGCAGCGTCTTCGTCTTCGTCCTCTGTCGTTTCCAATCATATATTCATCTGCCCCAGCTCACACGAGTGAAACTTCACCCCTTTTTTGCCACCACAATCATGGCGGCGACGACGGTCTGGCAGCCCCTAAACGATGGCCTCACCGAGATCTGCACTCTTCTCGAACAGCAGATTTCTCCTTCCTCCGCCGTTGACAAGTCCCAGATTTGGAAGCAGCTTCAGCACTTCTCTCAAATCCCCGATTTCAACAACTACCTCGTCTTCATCCTCGCCCGCGCCGAGGTTCGTGCCAGAGATTTCTCTACTCTCCCTCTCCGCTCTCTATCTATTGACTCAATCCACTTGTGGGAGACTTTTGGTTTCATTTGCCTATCGGATTCTCTTTGTTGCTCACCTTTAGTTGATCCTGAGTTTCCGTTGAATCGAGTTGGTTAGGAACTTTAGAATCTGTTCTCTGTGGCTTTTCTTGAGAACTGATTTGCTTTCCAAGCTTAGCTGCGTTTACATGATGTTGAGGAAGATAATAAGTCTAGCTTGAGGTTCCTGTATTGCTGTTACTGATCGATTAGGTTTCCTAGCTGATGTGTATTGATTCACAGGGTAAGTCCATTGAGATTCGTCAAGCTGCTGGATTGCTTCTGAAAAACAATCTGAAGGGTGCGTATCCATCCATGTCTCAAGAAAACCAGAAGTACATCAAGTCTGAGTTGCTGCCTTGTCTTGGAGCTGTGGATAGAAACATACGGACAACTGTTGGAACCATCATCAGTGTTATTGTTAATATCGAGGAAGGTTCTGGGTGGCCTGAGCTTTTGCCAGCTCTTGTTACTTGTTTAGACAGTAATGATCTGAATCACATGGATGGTGCGATGGATGCATTGTCAAAGGTATTTTCTTCTTTTTTGTTTTGCTTATTAGCTGTGGTATCGTTGGAATGTTTTTCAAAGTTTTTTTTGGTAATATCTACATGTCTTGTTGATCAGATTTGTGAGGATATCCCACATGTATTGGATTCAGAAGTGCCTGGTTTAGCAGAGCGCCCTATCAACGTTTTCCTGCCTAGGCTATATCAGGTAAGCATCTCATCACAGATTTCTAAATTCGGTTCTAGTTTGATTTCTTTTTTCTTACTGCTGGATTGGTTGCTGTAAGATTTATTGTCATTATTTTGTTTGATCAGTTTTTCCAGTCTCCCCATGCTTCACTGAGGAAGCTTGCCCTGGGTTGTGTGAACCAATATGTCATAATAATGCCTTCTGTAAGTATAAGGAAGATTTTTTTAATACATTATTTGTTTTTATTCGGTTAAGGGACTGTGGATTGTAACAAACTATGATTTGCAGGCTTTGTACAATTCTCTTGATAAGTACCTTCAGGGGCTGTTTCTCCTTGCCAATGATCCTGTAGCAGAAGTCAGAAAATTAGTACGTGACTTGTTTAAGCTTGTGTCACATGATTCAGTCAGATCTTATTTCGTTTCAAAGTTCTTTTTCGTATGTATAATTTCTCTCCTTGTGTTTAATAGGTCTGCGCAGCATTTGTGCATCTCACAGAAGTCCTTCCCTCGTCTATTGAGGTATTTTTCATTGCTGATGGTTTTAACGTACGCAGTATTTTATAACTACTCTTAAGTGTCGCTTTTTAGTAAGTACTTCTTATGTTTAGTTCGAGTTATGTGTCTACCCTGCATCTTATATTTTGCTTCTTCCCTTTTCGTTTTTTAAGCCACACCTAAGGAACGTAATGGAATACATGCTACAAGTCAACAAAGACCCTGATGAAGAAGTGGCCCTCGAAGCATGTGAATTTTGGTAATATGTTCTTTTCTTTGTTTGCTCTATAGATGACGGTTGTAGACCTGTTTTTGTCTTATGTTCTGCAGTTTTTCCCCCCTTTTTCCTGCTTATTATTCCATCCTTGTACTCGTTTGTTCTCAGAGCTATATTGTTGTTTGGCAGGTCTGCATACTGTGATGCTCAGCTGCCGTCAGAGAATTTGAAAGAGTTACTGCCACGCCTAATTCCAGTATAGTGATGCTTCTCCTTTCTTCAGTATATTTTTGGGCGCACAATCGCTTGCTCAGCGGGTGTAGTTTGAAATCTTTGTAAAATATATCTGTTTTAGGTGTTGCTGTCGAACATGGCTTATGCAGATGACGACGAGTCGCTTTTGGATGCTGAGGTTATTTTTCTGTTGAATCTATTTGTTTCTTCACCTTTCACGATAAAATTAACCATCTTATATCATATGAAAACTTTTCATTTTTGCAGGAAGATGAATCTCAACCAGACAGAGATCAGGTGCAGTTATTTGTTCTTGTGACTTTGATTTTTCTTATTAAAATTACTATTGAGTTTTCATTCATTTGGTTCCCCAACAGGATTTGAAACCTCGTTTTCATACATCGAGACTTCATGGATCAGACGATTTTGATGACGATGTACGTGATCTACTTCTTTTAGTGTCATTTGATATTTGTATAGATATTAAGTATGTTTGTAATTCTATAGATCCTTCTTTAATGAATATCTCTGAATACAGGATGATGACTCGTTTAACGTGTGGAATTTAAGAAAGTGCAGTGCAGCAGCTATTGACGTTCTCTCTAATGTATTTGGAGATGAGATCCTTCCGGCACTCATGCCCCTTATTCAGGTAATCGTTATTCCTCTCTATCTTTGTAAATTTATTCAATAAACTAAACCCTGTTCTTCCATGTTGTAGGCAAAATTATCAACTTCTGGGGACGAGGCCTGGAAAGAAAGGGAAGCTGCTGTTTTGACCCTTGGGGCTATTGCTGAAGGCTGCTTTAATGGTCTTTACCCTCACTTGTCTGAGGCAAGTTCGTTTTTGATCTACATCATCTCATATCTATCATTTTTCTCCGCTCAGTTCGAGTAGATCAATATGCTAGTACCTTATTTCTGCAGATCGTAGCATTTCTTCTTCCTCTTTTAGATGATAAGTTCCCTCTCATACGAAGTATATCTTGCTGGACGCTTTCTCGATTTGGCAAGTATCTTATCCAGGTATGATTTGAATAGGAGATTTCGTGCTTCAACTGCTTCCAAGTTCCAACGATCTTTAGATGATTCTCTCCTTTTCTTTTATAGGAAGGTGGCAATCCGAAGGGTTATGAACAGTTTGAAAAAGTTCTTATGGGTCTTCTCCGCAGACTCTTGGATTCGAACAAGCGGGTCCAGGAGGCTGCCTGTTCAGCTTTTGCAACTGTTGAAGAGGTACCTCTTGGCTTTGGGTTTTGATAACATTTGTGGATGTTTGTTGACCGTGTTAATTATTTTCTGTGAATATGTAGGATGCTGCTGAAGAGTTAGTGCCACACCTGGGAGTAATACTGCAGCATCTAATGTGCGCTTTTGGAAAGTATCAGGTAAATCCTTTGCCGGTTATTATCTACTTCAAGCAACTGTTGCTATACGTCTACCTAACATACAATTTTCATATCCCAGAGGCGGAACTTAAGAATTGTGTATGATGCTATTGGAACACTGGCAGATTCGGTTAGAGAAGAGTTGAACAAGGTATGACGATTGGGTTTGTGTAAAGGTTAATATGTTCTTGTAAATTTGAGCTCCTTGACGATTATTTTTTGTTCCATACACTGGTGCTGGTATAAATTTTATTGCCTGCTTAATATTCTTCCTTCTGCAGCCTGCTTATCTTGAAATTCTGATGCCTCCACTGGTCGCAAAGTGGCAACAACTTTCAAATTCGGATAAAGATCTATTTCCGTTGCTGGAATGCTTCACATCTATTTCTCAGGTATGGGCTATTTGTCAAGGCCTTCGAAATATCTGTAAAGTCTTGAATATGTTGCACCAATGAATCTAAGATCATTGATCCTAGTCAGTGAAGATACCCAGGTTTTGGGAGTCTTAAGAACACTGAAAAAGTAATATGGAGTTGTTGCTTAGCTAAGAAGCATTATTTAAGATTATTAGTTAAGCCTGAAATTGCTTCTAATAGTAATAGATAACAATTGTGAACATCACACAATTTCATCCTGACAGAGTGTTAGACTGTTTGAAACCTGAACTGTATGTCTTAACAAATTATGTTTCCATCTTACAGGCTTTAGGTGTAGGGTTCGCTCCATTTGCTCAGCCTGTTTTCCAAAGATGCATGGATATCATCCAACTACAACACATGGCTAAGGTTTCATTCAGAATTTGGAATTTTATCTAATTGGCGAATTAGAACTATCTTTTCCAGTTTACCTTACCTATTATACTGCCTCAGCTAGATAAGCATCACAAAGCTTGAGTATAGAAACAGTTATTCATATTTTACTGAAGCATGTATATAACTATTGCACGCATATGTTTTTTTTTTGTTTGATGAAAGCTTGCTTGTGGTATTTGTAGGTTGATCCTGCCTCTGCTGGGGCTCAGTACGACAGAGAATTCATTGTTTGTTCTCTTGATTTACTTTCTGGACTTGCTGAAGGGCTTGGCAGTGGGATAGAGTCTCTGGTACTGACTTTCCTCGATGTCTTGCTCGCGCGATTTTCTGTTCATAAGTTCCCTGAGACAACCGCATATATTGCTCTTTTTCAGGTTTCACAAACTAATTTAAGGGATCTGCTTCTCAACTGTTGCATGGATGAAGCTCCTGATGTCAGACAAAGTGCGTTTGCTCTCATGGGTGATCTTGCAAGAGTAAGCTGCATATTCTTTTACATTAAACAGTGTCCTTTGACATAATATAATCAGCGGGGGAAGTCTTTCACGAGAATAACCCGTAGTTATGTGGGGTATCATATGCTATAGTTTTGATACTTTCTGCTACATATATTAGTGTAGTAATGCTGTTTGGCTACCACTGACAGGTATTCCCGGCCTACCTACAACCCCGTCTGATTGAGTTCCTGCAGGTTGCAAGCCAGCAACTGGTTGGTATTCAAGTTTTACTCTTGACTATATCAATTCTCTTTTTTATTTGTATTGATCATATATATTCTTTGTACAGAGTACAAACCTTATTGGAGAAAACCTTTCTGTGGCAAATAATGCTTGTTGGGCCATTGGAGAATTAGCTGTCAAGGTAATACCAAAATACTAATTTTTGCTGTCAAGGTTGAAGTGTTTGGTTAAGGGCAGACTTGTGAATGATATGAACTGAATGTTTCAGGTTCGTCAGGAAGTTTCACCAATTGTGACCAACGTTGTCTCTGCCCTAGCCCTGATTCTTCAGCATGCAGAGGTGACTCCCGCAGCCTATTTATTCAAGAGTCTATCAACTGTTATATCTGACGACTATGCCTAATTTGTTTTATTGTGTGAGACAGGCTGTTAATAAATCACTAGTTGAGAACAGTGCAATTACCCTCGGTAGACTAGCATGGATTCGTCCAGACCTCGTTGCACCTCACATGGAGCACTTCATGAAACCATGGTGCTTGGCATTGTCAATGTTAGTGAACCTTTTGGTTTGAATTTTGAGTCTTTACACTCCCAACTGCTGCGCCGTACAACAGTTTCTTATTATACTTTCTTTTCAGGGTACGTGATGACCTTGAGAAAGAAGATGCATTTAGAGGATTATGTGCAGTGGTATTTCTCTTGCCTCTTTGCTTAGTATTTGAAACATGTAAATGAAGTTTGTTACTTACGAGTGTTCTCCATGAATTTCAGGTAAAAGTGAATCCATCAGGAGGTGTCAGCTCACTTGTTGTCATATGCAAAGCCATTGCAAGCTGGCATGTAAGTGAAATGAAACCAAATGCGACTCCCTGCTAAACTAAATCGCGCTGCCGAGCTTTCAAACTATTGGTTGACAAGCTTTTTTATCACAGGAAATTAGAAGTGAGGACGTCAATAGCGAAGTCTCCCAAGTGCTGAACGGCTATAAACAAGTAAGCTGTGCTGAATTCAAGTTCAGCTTTTAATCACTTTAAGCACTGGCCTCACTCATAATGATTAATGTCTTGTGAATTCATCTTTTTGGGTTCAGATGCTTGGAAACTCATGGGCGGAATGTTGGTCTGCTTTGGATCCTCCTGTAAAGGAAAGGCTTGCGAGATATCAAGTGTAGTAATCGATCGCACACCGGTTAGTCTCGAATCAAAAAAGATCTGCTCTTATCTTATTCATTGCAAAGAACAAATAGAGTTTGAGCAGAAGAAGGCGCCTGAGACACCATTTTTCTTTTGCAAGATTTAACGAAGGGCAAAAGAGTCACAAGAGAAAGAGAGAAACAGTAGATAGTTTGCATCTTTGTGGGGCTCTCTTCTTATAACATGGTTGGGTTAAAAAAAGAAACAATTCGTGGATTCGATTCTTCCTTGGTAACGTGGTATGGTGATTTGAGCAGTTTTGGACATGTGGATTACCAATAAGAAAAAAAAGATGTGATTGATATTGTTGTGCTTTATTGATCTAGCTCTATTATGCCAATACTAATTACAACTCTTCCCTGCTGCGTTTACATTTGAAATCTCTTCGATTAGTCCCATCCCAGCCACTATTGTCTCGGGACTGCCACAACTCCCGACCACAAATGTAATCATACTTGGTCAGCTTTCTCGTCAGTCCCTAGTAACTTTTGTCTTCGGCCATGAATTGCTCTGCAAGTTTTCGCATGCTATCCCGCATGCTCCTGCAGTAGGATTCCTACTGCCACGAACTGATCCTCCAAGAACTGACAGCATGACCTAGTTTTTTGACGGAACTAAAAGAGTTAGCTTCTATATAAATAAGATTTTAGGGTTTCAATATTGTCTACCATTCACGGGGGCGGCGCAAACAAAACAGTTGAGTCATTAGCCAAGACTGTTGTACATATATTTTTCTAGAAATTTATGTTTTGTTGGTTGTTCTGTTTCACTCTAAATTTTCAGACCAATAGCTTTTACGAAAGAAAAATCGATGCAACCTGGAAACGCTAAGCGATTGTAATAAAGCAAAATGTCTTTTGTCTTTTACCATTCTCTCGGTAAAGATTTATCCTTTTCTTCAAGATTAGGCTGGTCAGGTATATTAGTACATGCAATGCACCATGTAGTTCCAACTATTAAGGATCTACGAATATTTCTTTTTCTTTTACAGCGATCGAATCTGAAAGATTACATGAGATATGTACAATACGAATATATTTTATAACATCTTAACAACCGCACTAGCATCGGCCATGGTGATACAGACGGCCTAGTTATAAAAGTTTATCAAGGATTATTAAATTATTTAACGAAACTAAAACTTAATATATGTACATTTGCACGTGGATATTTAACATAAGATATAGGTAAGACCGTAAGAGTCAGAAGCGAGGAGAAGTAGGAAGAGAGAGGATAGATTAGAGAGATGGACGAGAAGCTTGGAGGGCTAGGACACATATTGACGACGGTTTTCCTGTCATCATTCGCCGGATTCTTGGTAAGGCCGGTCATGACTGACGTCACCGTCGCTGCGGTTTGCTCTGGATTAAACGATTCATGCTCTCTTGCCGTTTACCTCACCGGAGTACAGCAAGTGGTAATCACCTCTACTTATATATATGTGCATATTGGACGTTCACTATCATTGTTTCCAATCTTCAATCTTCAATCTCTTCCTTTTTCTGGTTAGTGACTCTTTAATTTTTTTGTCAGAACAAATGTTTTCAAAAACTCATGAACGTCTTCAAATTTTTTAAAGAAATTTCAATGATTTAAGAATTTTTTAAAGAAAATAATTAATGTAAACTTTTGTTATTCCAATGGTGGAAATGGTAAAAAGACAGTGGGACTTGGGACAATGGTAATGATGCCGGTAATCGGGAATCTAGCCGACAGGTATGGAATCAAGGCATTGCTCACCCTTCCCATGTGCCTCTCTATAATTCCTCCAGGTTCTTTATTTTTATCTAAACTTAAGCTTTGTTTTCAAACACTCATAAATTTGCATCTACACAATTAATCTTAAGTTTCTTTAAGCACAGGCTAGCCGTGATTAGTTACTCACTTTGTTTCAAATTAAGTTTCGCTCTAGATAATTTTTTTATTATAGAATAAATGTCGTTTTATAAATTTAATGAAGTTTTTTCAGTTAATCCTAACTAAACTCAAAATAATAAATATATGTAATTTAACCGGTTAAATACAAAATTGTACATTTATTCTTCACTTTGCACGGAAAGATTTTTATATGATACAGTATATAATTTGAAATCGAGGAATCTTATAGGCATCACTTTACCCCAAAAATTAGCCATAGACTTTTCACAGCCTCCAAAATATTTACTACTCCATACTCTTTTAAGTTCGTTTGTGCATTGTTTTTATTAACTCGGTTATTACTCCGTAAACCCCAAACTGCAGTACAGCGGCTTTTTTTAATACTAACAAAACATGTAGCCAATTGTATATCAGTATTGTAGACAGCTTGATCTAGGAGAGAAGCTAGGGTGTAGGGGCATGTGCACCCATACAATTATACTAAGCAAAAAAATTAAAAGTTTGTTAGACTAGGTGGTAAAAAATCAGTTTCGTATCTTTAATATCCTAATTTCAATAATCTCATATGCATTTATTATTATTAAACGCTACGCGCGGATAATTGATTAAAATTTTTTGTTGCAACCAAATTTTGTTGTTTGAATACCAACAACTCTCCAAGTGGTCTTCGATGTAATGAATGATCTCCTGGTTCCACACGTGAGTTTGAGTTGCAGAATTACTTTCCTTAAAAAGAATCAATTCAGATGAAGTATAGATAGCCTGACTTATAAATGACATATCTCATAAACCATTACTCCTTTTGGTATGAAACCAATTCGCCGCGTGCTCTGGTTGAGTTGAGAATCTATAGCAACTGGTTTCACGGTTAAACTCTTCATGGTTGCAAAGATATCCTTCTTTGAATGCACCTATGTCGCTGTTGGCTCCAGTGTAGCTTGTATGGTTGATCTCATGAGCTGGTGGTCCAGCTACTGACTTGAGGTCCTCATCATTTCGTTGTTGTTAGATCTCAAGTAGAGCGATGACTTCGTGTATGGGAATTTAGTTTTTTTCTCCACATAAAGCTTTGTATGATGTCAATGTTGTTGGTGTTAAAGTAGAAGCAAGTTTTTAGTGTTGTTACAAAGAAAAGTTTCTGTAATAACAAAAGAAAAAAGGGTAAATAGATTAGTATAAATTTAAATGAGATATCTTGTTTGGATACTATAAGGAATCATTCTTAGGTAATATAAATTGTTTTCGAGTGTGTCATAGTAATAAGAACTATTTTTTGTTTAAACTTTGAGTGCTACTGAGAGTTTTATTTGTAGCAAATCTTAATAATAAATTTAACATAATAATTATCTTTACTATATTATTTTTATATGATCGTGGAATGCTTTAAAATCAAGGAAATTAGTTCTTTTAATATTACAATAAATAAGTTCAACTCAAACCTGTTTTTAATGTTAATCTTTGGGTTCTTATAGGTTTATTTTATTTGGTCAATCATCTAGTTATAAGTTGTACTGAATAGTGTTCTTACTCTTTTGGCTATGGCTTTTAGACCCATTTATTGATTTGGGAAGTGAAGACAAAGTCGTAGGAATTCAAAGACAATTTGTAAACTAAACCACATGCACTAAGAAACATTTTTGTTGACTTTTTCTCAATACCAGGCTCAATAGTGATGTAAGTGATCTGCTTCATTACTTCCAAAGAGCTGAAGAGGTCGATTACCCGCTTGTGAACTTAAATATGTCCCTTGTGTTTGGTACCTACAATACATAAAACAAAAAAAAAATCTAGGCTCCCACAACATAGGTCAACTAAATGACAAACTCAGACCAAAGTCGGATTTGAATCACAGCAATTAAGACTGGAGACTGGAAAATATATAATCACTGTTGTACAATGACTGTCATAAGGTGTTCATTTATATTTATACAGAAAACCAAGTGTAAAATAAACAAACCATTTACATTTTTTGATGTAAACAAACCTAACGATAATAAGATAATTCATGATGTACACTGCAAGAAATATATGTACTAATTTTTATCTCTGTAACACTTATGAGCGCCAAATACTTGGTGAAAATATTTGGTTTTTTTTTTTACGTATGTGTTGCTAACGTGATTTGGGTTCTCAAATTGAGATTGAAGAGTATTAGTGGAGGAGAAGACGAAGCCACGAAGGAGCTTCTGTCGGAGTTGCAGTGACGGTAACATCGTCGCTCGTCACCACCACCACGATTGCCATCTCTCCCATCTGCCATAGCTTGTCACCACCTCCACCACCATTGCTTCTCAAATCCGTCTTCGCCTATCTCAGTCTTCATCGGAGTCGTGACCACCACCGTCATGCTCGCAACAATCATCTCTTTCTTCGATTCAACCCTTCAGTCGTGATAATTCATAAGATCTACATACAGAGCTTGACTCAAATCAACCTATGTTACGATTCAACCTCTCTGGATTCAACCCCCTCTATGTCTCTCAATCTCTTTCTCTTTCGGCCATGATGAAAGCTCTCGATTCAGCCCTTGATTTTTTTTTGTGCTCCTGTTACGGGAAGCTTATTCGTGAGGTTGTTTCTGTTCTGTTCGGATTCTTATTTTTATGGAGATATTTTTATTTGAAGAGGGGGATGTGTGAGTAATGAAGGTAATTTGAAGAGACATAGCTATTGTCGATTGAGAGAGAGAGAGGATGCGGAGAGGTGCTCCAAGTTTTGTCTGGATGATTAATTAAGGAGCTTTGAAGATGCATTGTTAATTGGATTCTAACAAAATATGAATTATATTGTGGACTGTCGTATATGTAAAATGGGTATAGCTGAAAAGAAATCTGGGAAGAGGCTGACATGGAAACTTGATTGGTCGGGAATATTTTAGCTGACGTGGCACCCTTTAGAAGCTCCAAAAATAGCTTCTATTATATAGTAGGATAATGTACCAATACATAAAAAATAGATTTGCTCCTTGTGGACATCTATTCATGATTAGACAAGTATAGTGCTAACTTAAAAAAGGAGATCCTTAAGCACGTATATCTCGTTTTGCCAACCACTCAACCATTGTCTGATTCGCAGCTCTTTATACAAAAAGATTATAAAACAACAAAATCGTCTGATTTGTTTACATTTTTCCTATTATTTTTTCTGTAAAGTACATACTATTTTTGTCAGGTTTTGAAATCAAATAGAAAGAAAAAATGACATGAGATGTGAGATATATTGAAACAATGATTAAAAAAATTGATTTGCCAAGACAGTTGATATTTGGCTAACCTCTTGTTCATCTTTTGATTTTGTTTAATGACGGCATGTTCTTAAAATGTAGTAAACATTTTGCAGCAATATTAGGGTATAGAAGGGATACATTATTCTTTTACACATATTATGTGATCAAGATTATCTTTGATATGGTCTGCCAAGGCACCGTTGACTGTCTCGCTCAGGCATATGTGGTAAATATTTTGTTAGGAATTCCATTTTGTTATTTCACTATGATCCTATATATGATATTTTTGTCTCACTAAATTTTGTTTTTTCAGGCAAAAAATATTCATGGCACACAAAGAATATCAATGTTTGGAGTTTTAGCAGGTGTCAGATCAATTTCCGCAGTTTGTGCAACATTTGCAGCTCGTTTTCTACCCACAGCTTCGACTTTTCAGGTATCATAAGTAAGACAGCCTCGAACAATGATTCAATCAGATAGACTCATTATTATCACTTTATTATTGGTTATCTAACAAGAATATAGAAGGAATTAAAATTAAATTTATATTACAACATAAAAAATAGGAGTACACTTGAAACTTATACTCCTTCCGCTATAAAGATAGAATTTTTAATATTATATTAACAAAAAACACATTAAATCACTATATACATGTATATATAGTTTTATGTAATTATAAATTTTTAATAATTTTTATCAATAGTAATTCAATATACTAAATTAATTTTCTTGAAGTTTACGATTTTTCATAGAAAATACTAAAAATTTATCTTTGTGAAATAATTTTTTTATTCTAAAACATCCATCTTACTGGAACATAAGGAATAGTAGATTAATATAACAAATTTAAAAAAATTGTCCATTCAAGGAATTTTAAATTAATATAACAAATATGTCATAATTTTTATCACTATAAAATTTACAGGTTCTTGGAACTTACGTGAAGAAAAGTTATTTTTATATAGAATCATGTAAGATGCTTATGTTTAAAAGAAATTATTATCTTATATTGAACTATGTAAGAAAAATTAAAGAATGTCTCAAAGTTATTTTCATTGTTATTTCGTCCAAATTCTGAAAATTAAAAATTTTATTGTTCAAGAAAATAGTTTGAGCAATTCTCTCAAATAGCATTTTTTAAGTTTTTGTCACAAAATAACCTCAAAAAATAACCAAAATAGCTCATTTTTATTTTTGAAAATTTGAAACCATGTCCTCAAAACTTCACCCCTTAACTCAAAACCCTAAGTCTAAATTAGTTAATCCTAGGTAAAAATACATTTTCACATTTTAATAAAATTTATTTTGGTCATTTTCTTCATTGAAAGTTATTTTTGTGACAAAAACTTAAAAAGGATATTCTTGGGAATTTCTCAAATAGTTTTGTGATTGCAAAACTGATAAATATTTTTTTTTTAAAAAACTGATAAATAATAAATAAACGAGTAGATTACTTGTAAATTTTCAAAAATAAACGGAAAAAGATAGCATATGTCAAAGTGTAGGAGCAATATATAAATATAAGAGACCATTATATTTCTTTAGGTTACCGCTTTATCATTATTCGTTGGCCTGGCGTACATGAGAATTTTCCTAAAAGAGAGGTTACACGATGATGATGAAGATGACTATGATGGTGGTGGTGATGAAAGGATGTTAACAGAGCCAATTCTAGAAAATGCACCAACAAGGACACATGTCTTCTACAATAAGTATTCTTCTTTGAAAGACATGGTCGCCTTGATGAAGAATAGGTACACTATATATATATATAGTGTAATGCATGGTGACACTATATACATATATATATATATGTAATCCTAAATAATTAATATGAATTCTTGTAACACAGCACCATACTCGTTCAAGCATTGGCCGTTACATTTTTTGTTACCTTCTCACAAAGTGGAATGGAGTCAGCTTTCTTGGTTCTCATCTCTACACTCTTACATTAGAAATCCATTAATTTATATATATTAAACTCCTTTTGTTTTATTTTTATATTAAACTCTTTAATAATACAGTATTTTCTGAAAGCCCGTTTTGGGTTTAAGAAAAATGACTTTGCTCAGCTCTCCCTGTTGGTTTGGATCATTGGTTCCATATCCCAGGTAATAACGCACTATCGTAAAAGATCGTTTATAATTTCAATAAATGTTATTCATCGATTGTGCTGTGCTGTTGAAATTTGTTTTGTTAGCTGTTTATATTGCGGATATTGGTTTCTGCCATTGGAGAACGTAGGGTGTTATCAACAGGGCTTCTTATGGATTTCTTCAACGTAAACATTCTAGAACTTTTTAATGTTCATTTTGCTCCATTTAATATACACGCTATCATGAAATAAATCTATAAATAATATAGATGATGAATTTGGTTATGTGTTTGTCGTGCAGGCAGCAATTCTCAGTGTTTCATGGTCACCATGGGTGAGTCTGTTTAAACTAGGACCTTGTTAGAGGAGTTGCTCATATATACGCATAAGCACATACATAACCCTTGACGAAATTAACAAAATTTACATATAAGTTAAACTTCATTTAAAAAAACATATACATATAAAATCAATATATATTATATTAAACTCAGTCCTTCTGAATGTTATTGAGCTGGCGGTTTGAAAATTCCTTCTATGTTATTGAGCTGACGGTTTGGTTTTGTTTTGTTTTTATGAACAATATAGGTTCCTTATGCCGCCACAGCCCTCGTACCCGGAGTGATGTTTGTAATGCCATCTGTAAGATTTTCTAGCTTAACATCGGTGCTATTTTTTAGTAAAAAAAAAAACATCGGTGCTATTTATTTTAGTTTTTTTTTGTGAAACTCTATTTATTATAGTTTCACTTAAATATAACTTGAATATGGTTTCAGATTTATGGTATTGCCTCAAGACAAGTTAGGTCCGCTGAACAGGTAAGATCGCAAAAGTTATTTTCTTCTTCATACACTATAATATCAACGTTTGCACATAACTTGTAATTAGGTCTTGGATGGTACGGTTTTTAGATAGTCACCGAATAGCCATTTTTTAAAAGATGCACTTCCCACTTAAGCGTGTGCATTCGGATATCTGGATCCGGATAAGATATTTTCAGTATAGATATATCTGGTATTTCGGTTCTAGAGATTTTAATACTGATAGGATATTTTCTAGTTTTGGATTGGGATCAGTTCAAGTTCGGTTTGGATGTTTCCTTAAGAATCCATTTTTTTTTTGTTTTAATTTAGATCTGGTTTATATCCGGGTTTTTATATCCAACATATTAGGAATATCCATAACTTAATAATATGAAATGTACAAAACGCCCCAAAAGACTCAAGTTAACTAAAATAATGAATATATTGAAATTTACAATTAGAGTTTTGAGCATTTGGATAAATATAAATATTAATATAGCAATTTTATAAGTGAATCCTAATACTTTTGATATGCCCGGATATCCACAATTCTCTACTAGAATTTTGATCGGTTTTTAGGGGTGTAGGAAGTTAGGTACATGTCAGATATGTATATTAGATCGAGTTTGAATTGGTACCTTAAAATTGGGATCGGTCTAGTTCGAATCTTCAGATCCAGATATTTTCCCGGGCCTACTTCCATCATTGGTTATCTAAACAAATGCGTGCATACACAGTTAACAAATCTCCCTAGAGTAATCCATGAGTCGGTACACTTTTTTTTTGGCAAAATGATCATCGGTACACTTGATCCTTTTAGGTCATTTTAGGGTTTACACCAGTCGTAGTATAGTACGACACTTATCAAACCTAAGTCACAATTAATACCAACTTCTTCTAAATCCAATCGTCGTCAATAGAGCTTGCAGGAAGCGCCACTCCACATATATATGTTTGCCATGTAACATCGTAATCCCCCCCCCCAAAATTTGTATGTAGAGGCATTAAACTCTGCTGACATGTAACATTGATTAATTATTCTAGATTTGTTTATTAATTTTTGTATGTAGACGCAACAAACTCTGGCATCCAATTTTTTTATACAAACATGATAACGTGCTTTTGTTGCTACAGGATATAAATTCCGTTTTAATTGTACTGTCACAGTTGGTAAAGTAAATATACATGGTATATGAGTTCTACATATTCTGTTTTCATTTGAATGAAATACACATAACATCTCACACAAATCTTTTTTTTTTTGTCATTAAAGATTTTGTTAAACTTCCACAGCTTCTAGATAGTATTCGTTTCATATTTCCATATCCTTTCAGGGGAAGGTCCAGGGATGCATATATGGGGTAAAGTCATTTGCAGAAGTCGTGGCTCCATTTGTATATAGTCCATTGACAGGTATGTGAAGATGTGAGAGTGGACTTACAATACCATTCATTACTAAGTTCTAATGAAGACCTCTAACAAGTAAATGATTTGGGTTTGATATAGCATTGTTTCTCTCCGACAATGCACCGTTCTATTTCCCTGGATTCAGTCTTTTATGCATCGCCTTATCTTTGGTATACTATTTTCCACCATCTCATCCACCAAAACTATGTTGATTATAAATGTATTAGTTATCCATGACTAATATGTTCTTACATGCACAGATGATCGGTTTCCTTCTGAGTCTTCTGATAAAAGATGTTCCCTCTTCGTTAATGAAGAAAACAATTAGCAGCGCTTCAAACGAGGAAGCTTGACACGTTAATAGTTCATGAAGCTATATATATAAACTATATGTATATGCTGCGAGATTTTTGTGAATGTAATGAATTAAAAAAAAAAATCTATATACTTTTAATCTTACGACAAAATTTTGTCAAAGTAATAGCAAAACATTACATTTTGTTGAATTTATTTTTCCAACTAACAAAGTTCATGAATTTACTATTAAGCAGAATTCAAAACAAACTAAAAGACAAATGGTACAAATTAGCGACAGAAATGTCACAACGAACATATTTATTTGATATATACATTTAGTTCATATTATATTTATTTTATTTAGCAGCACAAATTTCACAATAGTCATACTTATTTTATTTTATATACATTAATTCATGACTACTTAATACTCATGTTCGAGATTTGGTTAGGCAATCAAGTGGTCGATTCGGACATAGCGAGTTAACAAAAAAAAAACAGAGATTAATCAGTTATTACTCGGGGATTTAATCATTTTAAGTATACATATTATATTTTTTTTGACATCGTATACATATTATATATGTACAATACTTACAATGTAACGCGGATGATTATTCTGATTCTCGTTCAGCTACAACCATGGTCGATCTTTGCATTTGTTATCTTATTTTTCTTGTAATCAGGGTTGAACGTTCGGGTATCCATTCGAGTTCGATTTGAAACTATTCGGGTTTTAAAGATTTTTGGGGTTAAAAATTTCAGTTCCATTCGGAAATTTATAAATTTTGGTTTGGGTTCAGTTCAAATATTTGTGGATTTGGTTCGGATTCGGATAACCCATTAAAATTATTTTTATAAATTAATATATACTTTAAATTTTTCAAAGTCTAAAAATAAATTAAGATATTATATATAAATTTGAATAATATATTCTAAAATACATAAACTTAACATATAAATTGGTATAGCTTAAATATTTAGATAGAAAATCAATAGACATTTGAAGTATTTTTGGTGTTTTGAGTTTTGTTTAGATATTTTAAACAGTTACTTTTGACTATTTGTATATATTTTCAAATATTTTGAACAATTTTAAAATATCTTCTATATTTAGATATTTTTATATATTAAATCTAAAAAATAGTAATATTTTAAGTATATATTTCTCGGATACATTTGGGTAATCCGAAACACTTCAGTTCATATTGAATTTAGTTATGATTCTCTAAATACCAAAATTTTAAATCCGTTCAAATATTTAACTAATTTCCATTCTGATTCGACACAATTTTTTCAAATAGGATTTTTCGGATTCGACAAGTTTCTTTGGATTCGAGGTTTTTACCCGGTCCTACTTCTAATGAAATGACAAATTTTTAATTATAAAATAATCTTGACCTGCGATTTTTAAACAACCGCCTCTATTTTTTCTCTCACATTTATTTCTAAGTTTTGAATCATTTTTGGCTCTATTCTTTCCAATCTTCGTAGATTTAACAAAAACCGTGATTTTTAACGTAAATCATAACAAAACGAAGTTTCTTCAAAATTTCCGAGTTAATGGTCGATTATGGTCGAATCGCCATGGTTGTCGGCCGTTGCACATGTAATCGCCGCCTAGCCGGCTGACCTACGTGATCCCAACAGTCCATGTGTATGTGTATCCATAATACATTTTTCTTGTGTGACCCAACAGTACACGTGCTCCAGATATTATATTAGCTCAGCCACGTCCCTTATTCCTTCAACACTTTACGAGCCAACTGCTAATTCTTCTCTCTGGCCTTTTACACTTGACGGCCTCTGCGCTTATAGTGGTATAAACTGGTGGATGAATTCATTTACACTACAATGAATTCATTTTAATTAACCCATCTCTAAACTTTTAAGTTTTAACAGAACAACACCACTTTCACTAGATATCTTTATTCAAATAAACAATACAAAAGTTTAAGAGAGATGCGGTGATTAGCACAACAAAAATAATTAAGAAAAAAAATACTACAAGCAAGTGGCTAAATATGAAGAGAATTGGTGTTAAACATATAGCTTATAAGAATACAAGATTGCGTACCTATTATAAACTTATAGTTTCAGTATTATCATTCTTCTTCTTCTTCTTCACTTCCTTCATCATCACTCTCGTCTTCTGCATCCTCCATCTCAACATCACCTTCATCTCCAAGAATCCACTGCTCAAGCTGATCTTCCTCCGCTTCCATGTGCTGCTGTATATCAGCAGAGTCCCAGTCGTCTTCCCCATCAATTCCAAGCTCTTCTCCGCGGCAAGAGACCTTCAAATGCGGTCGTCTGCTCGCCAAAGCATCTACAATATCTCTGTTCACACTCCCAGTGATCCCTAACCATTTGAGCCTCGGGAAGAACGGTTTCTTCAGCCATTTGAACGAGAGCTGAGTTATGCCGCCGCAGTCATAAAGATCCAACAGACACAAGCTGCTCCCAGGACACTCGTCTTCGTACACCCGTGTAGACGCAAGAGCCATGACCGAGGGATCGCCTATCAGTCTGCATTCTCTCAGCTGGAGCTTTGTGATCGGAGCTCCGGATTTCGCCAGAGCGAAAACGGCAGCATCAGTCAGGTTAGGAAGATTGGACACGTCGAGCTCGCGGAGCGCTAGCTTCGAGGATCCATCAAACAGAGTGGTCATGAACTTGTCAGTTAAGTTTCTGCATCCCCTGACGGATAGAGAAACCAGAGAATCCCAAACTCCTTCTTTAAGGTAAGAAAGCCCAATGTCACTCACATCAGTGCCATCAAGAAGCAAAACCTTTAGTTTCCGTAGATGCGAGATGGCTTGCAAGGCTTCATCCCTTATGTTTCTGCACCCTCTCAAATCAAGACTCTCCAGCTTCAGATTCGACGCGAGGTTTCGAACAGCGTGATCCGTGAGAAGATGGCACCTCCTCAGGCTGACGTGGCTGAGCGAGAGAGCAGTCGCTAAGACATCGTGGAAAACAAGATCGGTCAGTTTAGGTCCGTGGTATACGCTAAACTTGGAGAGGCTAGCGCAAGAGTGGAGGATGGTCTTGAAACCAGCGTCCGTCACCCGGCAGAACCCGCCGAGACAAATGCTCTCCATCCCCAAGCATTTGCCAGCAAGAAACAGCATCCCTTGGTCGCTAACTCGGCGGAAGTAAGCAGAGTGAAACTCCTGGCTACGGATCAGAGAGAGGCGCTTCAGCTTGCCGTTTTGGTTGATCTCCTGGAGGCCGAAGTCCGTGAGGTCTGACAGTTGCCTCGGATCCTCGAGAGGCGCGTCTCTCAGGTCCAGATCAATCAACGACGAAAGAGAATTAGATATTGCCTTGACAACAGCGTCGGTGATACAATCAACAGAGAGGCGCAGCTGCTGGACGTTTTGGAGCGCGCGGCCGCCGCTGTCTTGCCCAGTTGATGTTAGTAGCTGAGTCATCATCCTTGAGGAGATGTGTCCAAGCTCAAGATGGGTGAGTTTATCAGAGGCCAATCCGAAAATGCGGCCGTCATCAGGACGTAGGTATAATGAGAGGTCAAACATAAGTGCTAAGACCTGCCAAAACAACATGATTCCATTACACAACGCTAGAGATATAATTAACTTCAAGAAATATTCTTTATAACGGTTGTGACGGATGTGAGAAAAAACAGATTAACAGAACGATAAACAATAAAGAAAGACACGTGGTTCACCAATAGGCTACCTCCAGGAGGGCAAAGAGAGACAAAGGCATTATTACAAACCTCTAAATGAGAGCAACCGTTCAGCAAATCTTCAAGAGCACCGCGACTAACTGTTCGACCAACTTTCTCTGCTACAGAGCCCAAACAGAGTAGCCTAGCAAGGATGACCAATTCGTCAGAAGAATGAAAAGATTTTTGATAAAGAAGATGCATCAATAAACAACACACACAGAGACCTTAGATCCTTGCATTTCTTTCCGATTTCAGAGATGAGATCTCCACTAAAATCGCGGCAGTTGTGAAGAGAGATCTCCCTAAGGGAAGGACGTGCCAGCACGTCAATGGCTGAGTTCCCAAGGCGTCCACAGTCAAGCTTAAGGCTAGAGAGTTGCTGATTCGGAAACAACAACGGTCTAACCGTTTCCATTGACAGTGAAACATTCTATAAAAATTAAATTCTAAAGTCAATTTAACATAATCTTTACTCATATAATATAAGTTGAAGGAGGGAGAGGGAGAGGGGACTTACGAAGAGGTGGAAGTTGGGAGTGAAAGTGAGGACACGAGAGACGCAGCTTTTGAGTGTTTTGCAAGTGGAGGCCAACGAGCAGAGAGAGGCCACGTCGAGCTTCGTCATGATTGTCTCCAGGAGAGCCGCTGGTAACATGTCGAGGCTTCTCTCTTCATCGAAACCGTCAGCATCGAGGACGACGGTGGTAGCCATCAACGGAGTCTCTCTTCTCTTCTTTGCGGAAACAGTAGAGATCTTTCTATGGAGTTTTCGGGTTCGATCTGATCCCGAAACCGGATCCACTTAACAAGGAAATTAAACATATTGATTCCACCCAAAACGGCAGCGTTTTATGAGAAGAGAACGAACCTTCCTAAAACGCTTATCCATGTGAGCATGGCGGTCTAGTTCCACCCGTAAAAGGCCGGGTCGGGTCCGATTGGATCGTTTACTTTTTTAGTCGTCTATAAACTGCTTTACCTTTGCATCCCCTACTATTCTTACATCAATCAACTTCGCTCGTTTTGGCAACATTCCCTGAACACACATTGTAGTTCTTGTCAGTTTGCTTTATCTTTTTTTATCTTACTATCATTTTCGTGTTAGGCTTTACTAAATGACGCTCAAATGTCTGCTTATTGCTAATATCTATGAAAGTATTTTACCGTCTCAGCATGATGAAAATCATCCGCGAGAAATATCATTCCTTTGTATGAATTTTTAGAGTTTAAGACCCCTTGGAGATTCAACGGATACTAAGGTTAATCACTCTTATACTTGTTGATGAAGAACATATAGAGGCTTTTTTTTCTAAATACCACGAGGTTTGGGAACCAAGCCCATAATCCATCCTGATCTGAAACCACAATGTCTAGTATTAGTTTTTGGTCCCATCAAAGGATTGGGGACCTCTGACACAATGGTCAAAGATATGATGTTAACATGGATAATTTTACGCATCTAAAATTAACGGGATCGAACATGGGTATAAATTTTAAAATCCATATTTACGATGGATAAATACAAATGGGTATTGGTGTACCCATAGTTTTTCAATTATATAAAATTAATATTTTTCACCAATAAATTCAATACTCATCATTTGCTTGACAATAAGTTTTTCAGCTATAACCACAAAAACGAGTTTTTCTGTCAAAACAACAAAAACAAATTTTCACGCCAAAAACTGGAAAACGAGTTTTTTCGCCAAAAATGAGTTTTTCCACCAAAAACAAAAATGAGTTTATGCTAAAACCGTAAAAATGAGTTTTCCCGTAAAAAATCACAATACGAGTTTTCTCGCCAAAACCGCAAAAATGAGTTTTCCTACTAAACTGTTTACCGCCAAAAACTGAAATATATATTTTCCACCAAAACAAGTTTTTACGACCACAATTGTAACATGAATTTTCTCGTCAAAACCACAAACAAGTTTTTCCGCCAAAATCGGAAAAATGAGCATTCTCGCCAAAACCGAAAACACGATTTTTCCAAATAAACTGGAAAATGTGTTCTTTTCCAAAAACTGTAAAATGAGTTTTCTAGCCAAAACCGAAAAACTAGTTTTCCCGCCAAAACGATAGTTTCCACAAAAACGAGTGTTCCCAATAAAACTGCCAAATCAAATTTTCTCGTCACAACTGAAACAAATAATTTTTCGCAAAAACGAGTTTTACTGCCAAAACCGTTAACGAGTTTTCCGCTAAAACGAGTTTTCCTGTCAAAATCAGAAAAATAGTTTTCCGCCAAAACTCGAAAATAAGTTTTTCCTCCAAAAATGAAAAATCTCTAATTTGTTTGATTGTATTGTTTCTCACATGTAACCTAGAGTGACATATGTTTTCAGTGTACCAGATTTTTTAAACCATTGATGCCCTTTCGAGGGTTGATTTAATATATACAATTATTATTTAAAAAAATTATTGATTTATGCATAGATATAAAAATTATCTTTTTAATGGTATATAAAACGTATAATCTGATTATGCATACAAAATATATTTAATATTGTACATAATTTTTTTAGAACAAATAAAATAGTAATTTGTTTGGGTATAAACTGGGTCGTGTTTTTGTGGGTTGGGCTGAACTGAGTTAGTTTACCTTACATTAACATCCTTAGTTATATTTTATATCTTTCCTCAAAACAAACTCTTGCTGCGACTTTTTGTAATCATGCAGAAATTATAGTGGTTCAAGAATCTTACGAGACTGTGCATGTTTTAGGTATATGACTCGCCACATACAAAAAGCAAACAAAGTACTTAGTAAGAAGGAACCGACAAAAGTATCAAAGAAGGTGATATCAAAAACGACAGAACAAAACATATCCCTTCAAAACATATCCTTCTAAGATTTTTTTTCGTATGTACCAAAAAATAATAATAATAAAGAAGTGGACATCTATTATATCTGTTCATGTGATAATTTAGCTGATTTGTTTACAAATGAGCTTCCCATACATTTTGAAAAATCATTCATACTATCATGATGCATTAACTGCGTGATCTTTAAAAAAGTTTGCTCATCATTCTCAGAAGAAAATTGCAGTAATTAATAATATTATGGCACTTCGAATTGAATTTTTTTTTCTTTGTCATGGTTTTCATCCTAACATATTTTCTGTTTATCTATCTGCAGACTCCCTTCCACGTACTAAAATATTTAATTAGTTCAACTGCAGTACTAATAGAGTAATCTATCCCTTGCTTTTCAACGTAAGATAATAACACGAGTTAGCTTTTCAACGTCAGATAATAACACGAGTTATTTAGCTTTCTTTTTCTCACTTTACACTCCTCTCTGGTTGTTTAATTCCAAAACAGAAAACACACACACACATATATATATATATCCTCACTTAGTAATAAATTTTCAACAAATGTGATACAACAGTTTTTGTTAAGCAACGAGTTTTATTTTAAGACTGAATGGTTTCTCATCTCTACGGAATATACATTGCAGTAACATATATCTTAGCCCTAGGCAAAATATATGGATCCGAATATCCTTAACCGGATCAATCCAGATCAGAATTTTAAGGTATTGAATCAAATTGGTTTCAATCCAACATAAATATTTGATCAGTATTTAGATATGAAGAATCGGATCCAAACCTGAAACGAACAAAAAATAATGGATAACCAAAATATAGAAATATTAACATATATATATATATATTATAATTTAAATATAAAATTAAAATAAGAATTTCAACAATTTAGTTATTTTAGATAATTAAATATTTTTATTATTTTAAATATTTTTGAACACGTTTGAATTAAAAACCCAGATCTAATCAAAAACATTTTTGGTTCTTTAAACAACACTAGACCCTGATCCGCGCGCCAGCGCGGATATAAATTTTTGGTTTTTGGTTATTTATTATATTTAACTAAATGATGTATTTGTAATATTTGATGTATTATGTTTACCAAGTAAATAATTTTTTGGCATCTTAAACCATCTATTTATGACGAATATTCGATATCATATAAAAAATAGAACAAACAGACGTAATTAGAAAATTGTAGACGATATATAAAAACAATGGTTATTAATGTAAAATATGAAGAAATATTGTATTATGACTTATTATGGTATAAAAGATTATAAATTAGTTATAGATGTTTAAAGAAAATACAATGATTTTTAAACTTCTATGAAAAATTTAACATATAAAAAAGGGCGATGATTTAGTCATCAAATTGTAAATAATTTTATAATTTTTTTAATAATAAATTATTTGTAATCTTTTCGTTAAGATAATTATTAAATGTTCATAACATTAATATGTTAAAAGACCATATTATGAAAGCCCATGAGTAACCGTTTTTTTCGGGAAGTGTAACAAAAAAAAATTAGATTTAACTCTTCATTTTGTTTAAGTTCTATGTTGGTAAAAGATTAAAAAAAATCTCTCTATCTTTTTTAATGTTCAATTTGAAGCTTATTATGCGAAAATCATACGCAAATATAGGCAGTTGGTTGGAATCTCTATATTTTTATATTTTTATATTCTTACAAATTTTAAATTTATTGTTTCCTATCCTGCAAGCAAATATATAACCGAAGTAATAGATCAATTAGTTGTAATCAAATATATTCTTATAATTAGTGTAATTATAATTACAATTTCTATATTTAATAAGTACATTAAAGATACGACATTGAAGATATTATGTTTTGATTAATAGAAGATATTAGATTTTGAGTTTTTTTTTATTGATTTGTTTTTTTTATAAAGCTTAGAAAATCAATAGGATGATTGGTTGGTTGATACATCCTATAAAGAAAACGAAAATTATAGGTGGTTTGAATATTGTGCATCGATCTATACATGATGTAAGTTGACTATATAAAACTTGAGCATGATCATTTCAAACTAAAGTATAGGAAGGTTATATGCATTTGTTATATTGTAGTTAATATTTTTTAAATATTACATACGTCAAGTGATTCACGTTTTCGTAAAAATAAAATTCAAGTTCATTAATGGACCGTACTCGTCCGTAATAAGCTACACTAAATATGATATATTTTTATATTTATTTAATGACATTAAGTTTAAATTTGATTAAGAAAAATTCATGAATTTAACTGAAAAAGACAAACATTAAAATATGTAGGTTCATTCAATGACATTAAGTTTAAATTTGATTAAGGAAAACTCATAATTTAACTGAAAAAGACAAAGATTAAAATATGTAGTTTAATTTAATTCTCAGTGACATAGAAGTGTAAATAAATTAGAAAACTTATGAATATTTTTTAATAGGTACTTCTCTTTTAATAATATAGATATGAAATTATGAACTGATTGTTCACAACATATCTGATCCATAATTAGAAAACATGTGAGTGATATAAAAAAATTGTAGGACCAAAATATCTAATACCCAAAGTATTCTATCCAAACCCAATCCGATATCAGAATGTCCCCCAAGGCCCAATCCAATTCATCAGTCACTTATGTTACAAAAAAATCCTCCTTACAGTTTACATACTTTACACTTTACACAAGTTTGTTTTTACTTTTGATGTACTATATGATAGGGACTTCTTAGGACCTTCATATTTGTGTAATTTCGTTGTCTGTTCTTTGTCGGCATTTCTAAGAGCACCCACAACCACAACTCCTTAACAATAAATCCTTAACAATAAATTATTATAATAATATGTAGGGCCCAAATATTTAAGAATTTGTGGTACAATTATCTCTTGAAGTCCTAATTTAAGGATTTCTTTTCTGACAGCCTCTTCACTGTGCGCGGGCTCCACCGCCGCGTGGGAGCCCACAATTGGCCAATCTTTTTATTTTTTTATTTTTTTTTAAATTCGGATGAAAAAAAAAGAAAAAAATAAAATATTCTAAAAGTTGTTGTTAAGGATTTGTTTTTAAGGATTTATGGTTGTGGATGCTCTAAGATTTTTCCGCAGTTTCCGAGAAACCTTTATATGCTACTAACATACATTCCTCAAGCCGCACTACTTGCTGCTCACGACTATTTATTGTGGTTTGTTCTTATATTAAGGTTGGATAAATATTTTTTTATTTCTGAAGTCGACCTTCATCTTCATTTAGTACTCCATAGAAATTTACGTACATTTACTGAAACATGCATAGTAAAGAAAATAAATTAAATCCAATTTTGTAGTAAGGTGTTTGACAGTTGAAACTTTGATCATGAACTTTTCAAGTTATCTATTCTTCCATTTTTCTTTTGTTTTAGATACTTAACAAAAATTTCTTGACCACATAGCCGTAAGTTTTTGAGGTGTTCTGGATAATTAGACCGGAATAGAAAAACTAACGAAACAATGAAGTCTATGAAAAACACCCAAAACAGTTAGTTAAGACTAAAATATATACTATTTTTCTGAAACGGATGGAATATCACTTTATATTACCTTAAAATAATAGTATGTAATTTACAAAGTTATATTATCAAAGGAAAAAAAAGTTTATTCATCTTTAATGCGCTTTTGTCATATTGGTTTATGTTAATTAGCACTTAGAAGAAAAAATAATAAAGTTCAAGGTTCTGTCCCACAGAGGAAAAAGACTTCCCGTCTTTAGAGGAGACTTCAAAAGTCAAGCCTCAGATTAAACTAAATGGTGGAAGTCCCACGATCAAAATACACTGATTCTTTTGGGGCACCAAAGCTTCTGGTCCAAAACCTCAAGACCCTTTCTACGATAAAAGCGCGTGGGCTCCATTCACTTTGATCAAGACCTTTCTCTTTCTCAGTAAACATCACAAACGTCTAAAAGTATGGACATTAAGAAGAAACTACCAACACATTAAAAAATTGCAAACATGACTTTCAAAATTTAATATGTTAAATCCTGCCTCCACATCTTCCTCTTGACTTGGTCTGCTCCAATAAAACATAGCCCCATGGCCCTCATCAGACAAAGAATCTCTCTCATCACATAAGGTCTTAGTGTTATATATAAATAAGCGTTGCACCATTAGTGATATCACCAACAACCTTTTCACTTACAAAGCTTTTAAAGCAACCAAAACTTCGGTAAGCGTCTTTAGAGACAGTGAGAGCTATGTCAAGAGAGATTGAGCTTCCAGGTTTCAGATTCCACCCGACCGAGGAGGAGCTTACTGATTACTACCTCAAGAACATGGTTAACGGGAAATTCTCCAAAGTCGAAGTCATTGGTTTCCTCAACATCTATCGCCATGATCCATGGGACTTGCCACGTATGTACCAGTATACTTGCTTTCTTCATTCATATAAAAATCTTATTTATTAATAAAAATCTGAATTGTGATCACAGTTTTATCGAAAATTGGTGAGAGAGAATGGTATTTCTTTGTGCCAAGGGAAAGGAAGCATGGGAACGGAGGGAGACCAAGCAGGACAACTGAGAAAGGATATTGGAAAGCAACTGGTTCCGACCGTAAGATCATAAGCTTGTCTGAGCCAAAACGTGTGATTGGGCTCAAGAAGACCCTTGTGTTCTACAGAGGTAGAGCACCAGGTGGAAGCAAGACTGATTGGGTCATGAACGAGTACCGTATGCCTGACAATTGCACCTTACCAAAGGTACCTTAAAAAAACAAAAGCTCTGTTATCAAGAAACAACTCTTTTTCTCATCTTGTGTTCTTGTTTGGTCGCAGGACGTTGTGCTGTGTAAGATATACAGAAAAGCCACTTCACTTAAAGTGTTGGAGCAAAGAGCAGAGATGGAATCTAAGATGACTCAAACATGCCCAAACTCTCCTCTCTCGTCTTCGGAGACCATTTCTTACGTTGGAAAAGAAGAAAACTTGATGACGACTTCGTTCCCTTTTCCTCAAGCATCAGCCATGCAAGAAGCAAACAACAACTTCATGCTTCAAGGACATGAAGAGAAACAAAGAGAAGCAGAGACGAAGGAGTCTTCTTCATCACTGAAGCTACCATGTGGAGTCTTGCCATTACCAGAGCTGCAATTACCTAAACAAGGATTAGAATGGGGACAAGACCAGTTCTTGAGTATAAGCCCATGGCTCCAGAATCTTACCCCAATTGTTAACCTACTAAATTTTTAGGATATGTAAAAAAAAAAAAACTCCCAACAGAACTAACTATTCTTCAGTGATACCTACCCTCCTTCACCTGAGCAAAAAAAAAAAAAAAACCTTGTAAGATGCTTGGCTTCAGCTTAAGAATTATCAATAAAAATTGTATTTACTCAGCAGATCTATGTATCTTTTGTAAGTTTGTAACATAAGAAAATCTGATGTAATAAATATTCAAACTTTGAATCATGAACTTCTCATGGATGATAATTTCTTTCGAACATACCAAGATATTCCATGAAGTTTCCGAGAAGAAAACTAGGGTAAAACTCATTGAGTCCTTACATATGTCGAATCAATCGTTGTTGCTCTTGTCCTGATCTGCAACAGATCTTGCTTTGTGGCCTTTCACACTGACTTTAGTCAGTGTGTGGGACCTTGGAAGTGATAAGCCCATCATTGACCATAGACCCATTAGTTTCATCTCATCAGTGCGTGTGACTCATAAATTACTATTCTCTGACACCGAGAGACAGGGGAACGTAAACTTGACTGTTAAATACTTAAATGCGTTTTTTTTTTTTAACTGTATTGTCTTTGTTTTTGGCCACTAGAATGGAGGATTAAGGTTTGATGATATCTCTCTTTTAGAGAGTGAGATTCCTCAAGTTATGGTAATCCATCTCCCTCTTGTTAGAATGGTAAATGGTGAGTGAACAAGAAACATAATATGGAATTCCTACCTTTTCTGAATTTTTTTGCCCTCAACAAGGTCTATTAAATAAAAAATTCAGCCGATTTTAAAAATTAAAAAAATCACTAAGAAAATAGAAGCGGTCAAAAACTCTTAAAGAAAAAGGAAAACGGCACATCGCCTATCATCTAGGGATCTAGGGAGGAAGAGATTCATGTAGGCACATCGCATTCGCATATCTGTCTAGACACATCGCCTATCGTCTAGGCAACCTTCCATCAAGGCCAAAAAGACCTAGTTATCTCATAAACGTTATTATGGCAACTTATCTCTCTTGTAATGAACTATAATTACCTTGGCCCCATATACAGCTTTTATCCGGGTTTATGCAGGTAAAATCAGCATGTACTATCTCTATATTTTATTAATATTTTAATATATTTGAATAATATTTATTAAAATTATATCTAAAATCATATTTAAATTCTAGGAAGCATATTTTGTATACACCAAATAGTATGATAAGAAGATATGAAAGTCAAATATATAAAATTTAGCATTTATATACGGTAGAATCAACCATTTTCATATTTTATATAAAATATATATTCTAAAATAAAAAAAAAATCTAAAAAGAAAAGTTTGTAAAATAATAAAATATCAAAGTCCTAATATTATTAATTTATAAAAAATTTACTGTTAAGTGCAATAAATTTCGAAATGTAAATGATTATTTTCTATCTTTCTCTTTAGAAATCATTCTATGGAAATAAATCTTTTATGTTTTTATATTTTTTCTTGAAATGTAATTAAACAAAACTAATTCAAAATATGGTCACTGCAAGAAGGTAAAATGTTTCAACATTTGTATATCCTCATCTCAGAGTTTACACAGGACAAAAGTATAGATCAGCAAAATCAAGAATCTTGCTTACGGCGCTGTCTTTTTGCTTCAAGAAGAGTTGCTTCTTTCAAAGTATCAGCAGAATCAGTGATCATATTTAATTTGGATAGTGCCACAGACTGCAAGTAGAAGGCGGTTGGCCAATCAGGGAATACTTCTTGCGCAATCATCCCATCGTGAAGTGCTCGATCTGGTTGATTGCAGAATAAATAGCATAGACTACGCCTCGCATAAACACTTGGATACACCGTTCTCCTAGAATCAATGAACTTCGGACAGAAAACATACAGTTATAGAAACAGTATTTTTAATATATGCAAGGTAAGATGCAATAGGGTTGAACATACTAGTTACCTGAGAATAACAGTTAATGGCGGTTTCAAAGTCTTGCTCTAGGAAGGCTTGATCACCGTGTTTTCGAACCTCTTGAATATATTTTGCCTCCTCCATCCATTCTTCGAAAGAGAACTTAGCACATAAACAAACAAACCCATACAAATAGAATAGTAAGCCTTTTGATGCCAGATTAGCAGCAGAATCATTCATTACTTGGTGTGTATTGGTTACCTCGACCACCTCCTTGTCATCTTCATATTCTGCTATCACCAAGATTTTATGAATAGCTGTGAGGTCCATTCTCAAACTGGCCTTTCCTAGTGGCGAAAGTTTATTCCCAGATAACTCTCTATGATGTGCCATTTCAAGCATTGCGTAAGATGGAGCCTGCAAGCAAGAATATCGGTGTTAACATAAATGCAAAAAAGAATATCGAGGATGAAACTACTGTCACAATAATAGATTACATCTGTTTTAGTTTGCAAGGTTTCAAGTGTTCTAACAATGTGTTTTGTGTCGCGACTCTCTCTATCCTCGTATTTCAGACATTTAAAGGCTAGTTTGAAAACTATGGTAGCTTCGTCTGCAGAAAACTTTCCCTTCAAGTTTGGATCAATCAACTCAGCAACATTTTTCCCATGTATCGTCTCATGAGCCTAGAAGCACAAAATTAATAAATGTCAAAAACTGACAATGAAAGATAGTCCAGGGGTTACACTCACAAAGTAAAGACAAAATGATTTATATCCACATATCAGCCTACTTATAAGTAAGAAAAACTTGAACACAATAACTTACATGGCTTGGAGGAATTGGCTTTCCAGTAAGCAAATCCACAAGGATGGTACCAAATCTAAACATCACACTTTCAGGGTTCACACTTCCTACAACCACAATATAGTATCACATTCTAATAATAATAAATAATAATAACAATAATATGAATAGATGATTGAAAATCGATTACCGGTTGCTTTTCGATCATTGTTGGTCTCCTTCATTAACCCAAAACAGGAAAGACATGCATCACCATTCTTCAATATCCATGAAGCAAAAATATTAAAAAGGTGGTCCAGCATCTTTAGACCAGAAGAAGGCATAGCTAGGAAAATGTATAGAGAAGAATCTATTATACATACCTCATCAAACATAATTGAGTAAGCACTTAAATTATTGTAGGATGCAAAGCCTGCACTACTACAGCAATCCAATGCTTCAGCTATAGAATATGCTACTTTCAATCGCACTTCCCATTCCATGGTATGATTTTTCCCTGTGAATAACAATGGAACAAAGTTCAAAACGTGAGATGCTAACAAGTTCTGATTCAATCGATTGTACAAACATAATACAATGATACATGTTAGGTTTGGATCTTTCTAGTCACAACATTTGTTTGTCTTCAAAACCCTCTAAATGACAATAATGTTAAGTAAACCACCAATATATAATGTATAAGAGTCAAAGAACATACGACGGAACAAATGCTTAGCAAGAGTATCATTTGGCATGAACTCGGCAACGAGAAGCCTTTCATTTCCTTCGCAGCAATATCCAATCAAATGAACGAGTCTCTTGTGCTTTATTCCCCCAACTCTATGCGCCTTCTCCTGAAAGACAAACGATAATCAAACCCATCCGTCTCAAAATCGATACAAAAATTTTTCAAACAAATAAAGGATACCACAAATGTCTTAGGATCAGTCCAAGCCATATTATTAAATTTTTTAACAGCGATCAAGCCACGATTCTGCAAACGGCCCTTGTAGACAATATTGGACGATTCTCCTCCGCTCTCTGAAACAACATTTTTCAAACTAAAATTTTCGGTGGCCACGTTGAGATCGGAGAAGGAGAACTTTGTCAATGGTGGATCTCCTTCTCCGTGGTTTTGGTGGGCTCGCTGTTGAGGAACTTCCCCGGACGACAATGAGTGGCAACACCCCATGATTTTTCAGCGGGCAAAAGAAAAGTTTCAAAAGTATTTCTTTTGCTTATTGATTCATAGTAAAAAAAAAACTGATTTCTTATTTGTTTAGTTGTGATCCTTTGACTCTGAGGCTTGGTGTCTCTTTGTTACCAATACAATTGTCTGATTTTATAGCATTAATAACATTGACCATAATATTCTGCCAAAATAAATGACTTTCTATCTTTATTGTCTCCCTCAAGACCTTTATTTATTTCTTTTCTAGGGCTCAGTATACCGATAGCATTTTATAGAGAGGAAAATTAGCAAAACTGTAAGATATCGTTTTTTTTTGTAAATACGCGATAAATTTATGGTAAATGTTTTAGGAAAAAATAGATTACATAAAATAAAATATTGTAATCTCACCTTAAATTTTTTAAGTGCACAAAAACCTCTCCCATTTTTGGGTAGAAACTTGAATTTCTTTTGTATAAATTAAAATAAAAACTTCTACAATGTGGCTATATCATACCCTTTATTTTCATACCATTTTCTTTTCTATTTGTCATTAATGTATTTATGGGTCAACTCTGACCTACTTTGGTCAGAAACAATCAGATAGTTTCCATGTCTGAACTTTGTATTGTGGTGACAAGTATTATTAATTTATTATACATAGCCAAAATTTGCCTAGTCCAAATTCTTGTTTTGTTAAAAATACAATCGGTTTAATTTTTTTGGGATTGATAAGTTTATTTTTTTGGGATTGATAAATTTAATGTTTCATAATAATTTGACTCCAAAGTATTCAACGTTTTACATTTAAGATTTAACATCGAGTAATTATGATAATTAAATCACACTGCTATTTTTAACGCGTGAAACCTTTTCATTAAAAATTCTCATGCATGGAACAATATGTTGTTCATGCATACATCTAGAAAATAAAGCAGATCCAGCCCAGTATGACTAATGTAAGAGATCACGTGTCCTAGATATTCACAAGTAATGGAGAATACATCGTTAAGTTAGGATACTAATTCAACGAACGTACAATTGAGCTCTCACACCAAATTTGCTCAATCCAGGCAGATTGTAGAACAAGAGGAAGAAGGAATTTACAAAGCAGTGTGGAAATTGGATATATCCCTCCTAAGTTGAAAACTTTATGGTGGAAGAATGCGCATACTAGCTTATCAATTGCAGATGCGCTGGTTAAGAGAGGATGAACGGTATGGAGAAAATGTCAATTATGTGGAGAAGCATCTGAAACATTCAATAGCATCATGTTTCATTGTCAAGTATCCAATTTACTTTGGAAATTGACACCATTGAAGACTCCACCAAGGCAACAACTTCAATCACAAACTTTGTGTCACAATCTTTTTGTATTGCTAGTAAGCTATTATGCTGTAAAGCCGATAAAGAGTATATTCTTAAGACCAAAATACTCTTAAACAACTTCGATCACAAACTTTAATTGAGAGTCAATAGAGACCATGTTGATTTGTAAGTCACTGGTAAGCGTTTTCCACCCGCTTGTTGTAAAGCTTCTTGAAACCCTAGGGTGAAGGATTCTAGTGTTTGGCAAAAGTAGCCGTGTCGTTCTTCGAAGCGCCAGTGCGCCACGATAGCAAATATTGAGTTTTAATTGAGAAACTAGGTAATAAACCGCGCCTTGCGCGGAATGTGATTATTAGTTTTGTTATTTTTAATAAAAACATGCTAAATTTGTTTAATTTGGATATCGGTTCGGTTTTAAGTTATTTTTTAGTTTTTAATCTCCTAAAATATAATCATTATTTTAAATTAATATTTATTTTGGTTTGTTCTGTTAGAATGTTTGATTTTTTAGTTTTTTTTGGTAAAAATCAAAAATTACTATTATTTGTTTATTTTCATGTTATAAATTTAAGATAATCGTCATGTCGAACCAATGGTTTTATATCATAGTTTGTAAGCGGATAATAGTTCAAGAAAAAGAAAAGAAAATTATTAAGATAAATCATTTCACTACAATTTGGTCCGTAGTGAAAGAAGCATTAAGAAAAAAAATATTTCAACTTCCAAAAAAAATAGATACTTCAGTGGTGGTAAATACTTATAAGGTGCTCACATTAATGTGCTCATGTATTTGTATGTAAAAGTATATAAGAATAAATGACAAATATATAAAGATATTGTTAATTAATATTAAATGACATTTTTGTTCTAAATAATACATGAAAGATAAAATTAAAATTAATTAAAAATTAAAAAGGCCTTGACATTAGTGAATTGTTTTCATATAAAGAAAAATCAATTGTATCCGTAAATAGAGTTGGGCACAGATCAAATATCTGGGTATTTGGAGGCATTCAAGTCGATTCAATCTTTAGCCACCTAGATAGTCGGTGACTCTGATAACCGAAATGATTTAGAATTTTAAAGAATATCCTATTTGATCTGTAAATAAAATAAAATTTATAAAATAATTGAAAATTTTAATAATAACATTTTATTACAAAATAAAATATTATTTAACTTTCTAAACTTTAATACCTATTATAATAAATTTAATTCATAAAATATTGTAAACTTATATAAACTATATATATATATATAATTCTGTACGAATTTGATATCCGTACCTAAAAATATTGGAATTTGTGATTTGTTTTTTTTTAATTATATTTTAGTAACTGATTTGCTTCGTAGAGTTACAGATATCCATATTTTTTGGTTCAAATCAAAACGGATAACGAATGGAATCAAAATTTAGAAATATTTTGCCTGACTTTATCCGTAAACAATAAAAATAATATATATATATATATATATATAGTTTAGATTTTGATTCGTTATTTTTTTGATTCGAAACGAAAAATCCAAAGTTTTATTGGAACCTTGCATATGAGTTTTATATTAAAAATATAAAGTATATAGTGTGAACACATTTATGAATGTAGTGTGAACGTATTAGCATATTTATTATCAAATCATCGTGAGGCTGCCACGTGTCTATTATAGTGTGAATGCATTTATTATAATGCTTCTCCTTTAATATATAAGGGATTAAATTTTGATGAAATCTTGCACAATCTGATGTAGTAATTAACCGTAGTAACCGGGTTGAGGATTAGATTTTTTAGTCTAAGAATTCTCAAACAAGTCAACTGATGTTGAGCTTGTTGAGAAAGATATATAGCCTAAAGCAAGAGTAAAAGAGCATTATACCCCATAAAAAAGGAGTTAAATTAAGAGCAAATGATTATTTGATTTAATAATGAATAAAAGGCCCTCACAAGCTATGGGATAGTTCTTATGTTATGTATAGCTAAAATAATCATAATGTAAAAGGAAACCTCACTATCTTGTTTATCACGTAAAGGGAAAATACAAACTACTAAAAGAAAATAAGAAAACCAAAGCCAAACTAAAATTGGAACATTGACCACGCTGGATCAGGTTTGCAGAAGAAGCTTTGTTTCTCATAAGATTAGAGAGATTGAAAGTTTTAGGAGACGAGATACGCTTTATGAACTCATGTTTTTATTTCTTTAATCAAATTATGATTCATCCTTGAATTGTGTTTATGCTTTTGTGTATGAGTAGATTCATTGCTAGGTTTTAGGTTTTCAATGGAATTGAAAAGAATAAAATTTAAGACTGTTTAATTAGAGAATTTTTTATTAGAGTTCATCACATGCATTTCTTTTAATTTTTGGACTTGATTGATCATGTTGTTCATGATCTTTGATTAATTAAATGCCACGAGGGTTGATTTGATTTCTTCAACTGGATTTGATATGAGTTATGTAAATTGTTGATTAAATAACAAAAGATTTCAAATGATTTTAATTTTTACGTAAATCTCATGTTCATAACACATGATTTGAAATGGTATTTAGAAATCATTAGTTGAATAACAGAAAATTTTAATAAAAATCCAAAATCTCCTAAAAGTTCAAGTCCAAGACCCCCCCTCCCAAATCATTTCTACACCAATTAAGAGTAAAAATAATCAAAAAAAAAAAAAAGAATTTGACATCGACCAAGAATAATCAAATTTTCTATGCATTTTAAGCTCAAAGTATATTTTCTCCAAGTGTTTCTTTGTGTGACAATATTAATAAAGTTTAGTTTGATTCCAACGATGTTCTAATGAAGTTTAGTTTTGGTTAAACTTAGAACCGGGTACGGTTGACTGGAAGGAATCAAGCCGAAAAAACTAGTCTTTTTTGTTGCACGATTCAGTTCGGCTAAGTGATTATCCTCGATATTAATCCTATGCTGCATCAAAGCCTCTTTGGAATCTCTTAAAGATGAACACATCACAACGAAAATCTATAGGGTAACGTAAATGTAGCCATTCCAAGCTCCCAAACTAGCTCTTACAGAGGTATGCGTTGCAACAACTCAAATAAAAATCTGAAAGATAAAACGACCAAGACCCAAGATATATAAAAAAAGGTTTTTGGGGGGGGAGATGATGGATGAAGAGAAAAAAGATGACCACCAATACCGTATCGATGCAGCTTTTCTATCCACAAGTTTCAGGGATCCTATCATAAAGTATAAAATTATAAGTATTCCAAAAATATCATCATTACTGAAACATATTCAAAGATGATGAATCATCAGTACACGAACCTGCTGCTGCTACTGGCCAATACTTCCCAAGAGCCGTTCTACAGCAGCGTTAACGTTTCCATTGGTTGCAAGCAAAGCCCTTATGTTCTCTGCGCTGTCGTAGAATCCCATTTCTTGTAGCTGCTGCAACTGAGTCGCAAAGCGTTCCTCAGGAGGAACTGGAATCAAACAAGAAACTTGTTTCAGTGGAGTGGAACCATCTCGTAAAATTGCATAAGAATAAGAAGAAGAGGGTATAACAATCTAACCACTGGATTGGTTTGTGCCACTAAGGCCACCAGCACCGAGACTGCCAAACAGATTCATCAATAAATCCATCCCTCCGTTATTTCCTGCTCCTATAAACATTGCGATCGTTATGATTTACTTAATAAGTTTTACATATGAATTATATATATAAGGTAGCAAAGAATACAAAAAGGCGACTATAAGAAAAACAACTAAAGCCTTTATTATAATTCAGATACGGATAATAACTTTACGAGTGTTGACAGAAAAAAGTAATAATAATCATTTTACAAGTACCTGCGGCAGCAGCACCAGTTTGCCCTGGTTCCCTACAGAGAAGATGGATTAGATTAGGAACATGAAATATCAACACCCTGTTAGCTTATTTCAACAATTAAATTGCTTCACAGCCCTTAATAAAAGTTAGCAACGTTAAGCTCAGTAAAAGATACAAGAGTTGATGCATTAATCATGATGATTAAATCCATATATTGCTTAAGATAAAGATCATTTACCACCAATATAATTATTCGTTTAGCTAGTTGTACCATTGTCTAAAGACAACATTGCACAAAAATACAAGATATATAAAGGATATCCACACTTACTGGCTGGTCGTATTCCTATTCTGAGAGGAAAGTAATTGCTGTAGAGACATCATTTGCTAAAGACCAAAAAGATACAATCCATAGCATTAGGTTAAAGAAACTTCGCATTTGGTAATAGCTTATAGATACATAGATGTTTCTTTGGAGAGACCACATTGGAGGCCCAACTGACCTGCATCATCTCCGGGGAGCTAAATTGACGAAGGAGATCTGGGTTCTGCATCATTTCCCTCAACTGAGGATGCGAATCAAGCATACTTCGGAGCTGTGGGTTGAGATTGATTAGCTGGAAACCAAGGGGAAACATTAAAGACATGTTCACAATAGCAACACCGTCTTAAGCACAGGTTTAGCCTAGGTGTTACCTGGTTCACGTATTGTGGATTGGAAAGCATGCTTTGCATCATCTGGGACATGGCTGGATTTTGCAACATCTGGTTCAACTGAGAAGCATCTGGAGTGGCACCAAGAGGTGAATCCGCTCCAAGCATACCCAGTCCACCAAGGCCCCCAAGCCCACCAAGTCCTCCTAGACCACCAAGACCACCAAGTCCAGGGCTTCTCGCATCCCCACCAGGATTTGTCCTTCCTGGGGCGTTTGTCTGTCCTGTAAAGTATCCCACAATATTTAACTTAGAAACAGCCCAAGAAACTTACTTATAACAACTAATAGTGAGAACTATATGAACTAACTCAACAGTTTATGATACACATTACACAATATCGCTCATGAACCAGTGTGGTAAACATAAACTTCCATTTCTTATAACCAAGTCACTCTTACTGTTATCAAAAGACGAGTAATCACACAGGACAATGAGAACACAGTTTCTTACCAGCAGTAGCACCCCAAGGATTAGGAAGTGGGTTTGCATTCGGAATACCATTTCCTGTCCCCGTTTCAGCATTAGTAGAACCATCGCTACCTTGTGTAGCAGTAGTAGTAGTAACCCCCTGGTTCCCAAGGAGAGCAGCAAAAGGATTAGAAGCCGCATTGCTCCCAGCGTTCCCGGACATAGTAGTAGCATTCATGAGCGGCTCCTGAACATTCTCATACATACGCCTCAGATGGTTAAACCCCTCAGGCATAGACTCAATATTACTCATGGCCCTATCGGTATTCCGCATCATCTCACGCATCAGCTCCGGGTTCCTCGCAGCTTCCAAAGTCTGCCTGAGGATGCTAGGGTCGTTAAGCACGTGGCCAAGCTCAGGGTTGCGATCAACAAGGTCACGCATCTGAGGGTTGCTCATGATAATACTCCTCATGAACTCGGGGTTGTTCATAAGATTCTGGATGGCTGGGGAGTTCATCATGTCTCTAACCATGTTAGGGTTCTGAGCTAGCTGCTGCTGAGCCTGCTCAAGATCCGGTGGTGCTCCGAATAAGCTCCCACCGCCCAAAGGGTTGAATCCAAACAAAGATTCTCCAAGATTCGAGGTATTATCAGTGGTTTGGTTAACAGGAGCAGAAGGAGGTGGTGGTGCTGAAGATGGCGCGAAGCCTCGAACCATATGAACAGTGTGATCAGCCTGCAAACCTATACAGATACGATTTCAAATCAATTTAATCCACAGAACAATTCAAATCTACAAAACGACGACGAATCAGGAAGGGCCCCCCACCGTAGCTGAGAAGAGTCTGATCGTCCTTGAGGATGCGACCTTTGTAAATCAACCGCTGCTGATTCGCTGGGACGTCGCTGTTCTGCGCCACCAGCTCTTTGAAGGCTTCCACCGTGGAATCGAGGCTCGTGCTCACGTTAAATTTGGATCCGTTAGAGCATCTGACGTTGACGGCCACCAGAGCTCCTCCTTCTCCTTCGCCAACATCAACAGCGGTTAGCGGCTTACTCGAATCTCCTTCTCCACCCATTCTAGGTTTTGGATCCTCCGCGAAATCGATCGAGAGCTCTAACCCTAGGATTAAAAAAAAGGATTCAACGAAGACGAGAAGTTGTTAAAGTTGGGTTATGGTAGATTTCTTGAGGAAAGGGATATGTTTTTTATTTTTCTTTCTAAAGGTCGAATAACAAATGAGAGAGACGAGAGAATTGTAGACAATGACTTATTGTTGCCTCTGAACGGTTCATGGTACTTCAATTCTAATTTCGGTCCAGTTTTGGTTTAGTTTTATAAAAAATTATATTTTATGTTAATGATATATATTTAAATTTATAACATTTATGAATTTTAATTTATATAATCAGATATCGAATTTACTAAACCATTAAAAATAACTTTAGTATTCTTGTTTTTAATAGAATGATTTCCTATTTTATTTAACTATTAAAATTAAAAAAGATTGTTATACTTTTAAAAATATAAGCTAAAATAATATTATTAATAAATAATATTTTTATAAACATATTTTTACATAAATAATGATATTTTAATTTGACAAAACTGTAAAAGTCAAAACAATTTTGATTTAAAACAAAATAACAAATTATTTAAATTAAAGTTTAAATGTTATATCGTATCAATAAATCATTTATATATATCATTAGTTGTATCATATATTTATACATATCAATACTATAAACTATTAGGGTCTGACTGGTGACCATTCGGGAATCAAGAGGAACGAATAAAAAAGGAATGTACGGAAACAAAATATCAGGAACGAAAAGGAATGGCTGTTCCTTATCAAATTTAACAAGGAATCATTTTGTTCTTAAATTCTCTATAAAAAAGGGAATGAAAGGGAATGAGAAAGAATTATTATTCCTTGTGAATGGTGATTTTTTTTAGGAACGTTAGGGAATGCATTATTCCTCACCGTTCCCTGGTCACCATTCATACCCTTAGTCTATTTTTAATTAATCAGTATTTCTGGTTTATTTGGTTTAATCAATTTATATACGAACCCTACTTATATACTATATTTCCAAAACTTAATATACAGTTTAAATTTGGTTTTGATTGATTCGGTATTATTAAATTGAACATTTTTTTTTAATTCTAATGAGAACCGAAAGACTTGGGCTTTAGGACCGGTGTGTCCGGTCGGGTCAGAACATGTTCACTTGGTTGGGTCGAGTCGGATGGTTCTTGGGTAATTTTGCAATGAAGGTTTGTTGTGATCCTCAACCATAGATTTAAGGGCCATGATATATTTTTAATCAGTTTTTCATGATTACAATCTAATAATGTCTTTTCATACCTTTGGTAGTGTACAACAGTACGTTTTGTTTTAGTCTTTTGGTTTTGAGCAATTAATTATACAAACACACACAACAAACACAACACATTTACTACTTACAACATATGCTTTGTCTTGTCTTTTCGTTACATGTAGTATTACACGCGCAAATGGTTTTTGTAATCATCTTTTAACCAATACAAAACCAGAGAGAGAGAGGAAAAAAAAAAAGAATATCGGGAGTTCAAAACAACACTAGTGAGCTCGAGCCACGGTTTGCCTCGGTTGAAAAGACGTCAGATGTTCTCTACGGTAATGGCTTTGTTGGTGACCGACACTTGGGGAATCTCTAGCGGTCCTTCGTTCCAACGGTTTCTCATTGGCAGCTAGTACGAGTTCGAGCGATTCCACCACTTCTTTCATCGATGGACGGTTCTTTTGTTCCGGTTCAAGGCATTTCAGAGCCAGTTGAGCCACTCGGAAAGCAGATTTGAAAGGGTACTTTCCTTCTAGACGAGGGTCCATTATTCTCCTCAGCTTTCTTCTTTCAGACAGATGAGGCTTGATCCAGTCAGTTAGATTCTGTTGTCCCGTAGGACGGAGAGGATCAACCGCACGTAAACCAGTCAAGATCTCAGCTAAAACGACACCAAACCCGTAGTTATCGCTCTTTACATACAAATGACCTGGTCCATAACCAACCAACATGTTCAAAGTTTGTCCACCAAAACCAAAACCAAAACCAAAAAAAATATATCAAGAAACTGGTACCTGTAGCAACATACTCTGGGGCTGCATAACCTTGTGTACCCATTACTCGTGTTGTGATGTGAGATTGACTCGCCGAAGGACCTAACTTGGCCAATCCAAAATCTGACAGCTTGGCGTTATATGACTGCAACATGATCAAACAAGTTAAACTCACTCCAACTCTTGATGATTTGCTTATATCAAAAAATCCATAAAGCCTTTATGTATTTTTTACTTACAGCATCAAGTAGAATGTTTGAAGCTTTGAAGTCTCTATAAATTACTTGCTTCTCTGAAGCGTGTAGAAACGCTAAGCCTTTAGCTGCTCCTATTGCGATCTTAAGCCTTATCTCCCATGAGAGCGGCTGAACAACAGAACCCTCTGGAAGAAACAGAAGCAGATAAATCAATTTACAGATCATATTAAAATATGACTCAAGTTAAAAAAAGAAGAAGATGGTTATTACTTCTGAAGAGATGATTCTCTAAGCTTCCTTTCTGCATATACTCATACACTAGAAGCAAGTCGTCGCCTTCCAAGCAGTACCCCAACAGCTTCACGAGGTTCGGATGAGAAATCCTCCCAAGAAAATTCACCTCACACTACACAGAAACAAAGACACAATCTATTGTATGAGTGACCGCTGGGACGAAACTAATATTACATGCTGTGGTTATCTCCTCGTATTAAAAAAAAAAAAGACACAATCTATCAAGTAAACAAACAAAACTACTTATTGCATATCATTGTTACAAATGGACTCTACTCACTTGCCATTCCTCAAATCCTTGGAAGCTTTCAGAGTTGAGTTTCTTGACGGCAATCACGGTACCAGTACTGCTGTGACTCCCGGGGCCTTTCTCTTCAAGCCAGCCTTTGAAGACTTTCCCAAACCCTCCCTCTCCGAGAACATTCTCAGACTTGAAGTTCCTCGTTGAAGCTCTAAGCTCTGCGAGGCTGAAGATCCTCAAGTTCGGATTGGGAAGTATCTGACCTTCAGGGTAAGCATCTTCTCCACTTGCAGCAGAGAACCCACTAAAGTTAGATATGGTACTTCTTGATGTTCCCGTAGTCGTTGACTTAAACGGACCTGTTGCAATTATTTAGAACCATTCCAAAACAGAGTCAAGCCCAAATTCAACAACAACAAGAGAACGCAATTTCTGTAAAAACCCATATGAGAAAACAAGAAAAGAAGAGTTTTAAATCAAATAAACAAAAGGTTCCATCGTTTGACCAAGGCTTTAACCATACAAGGGATGTAAGAAAGGAGTAACTCACCAAAGATAGGCAGAGAAAGTGAGAGGACGAACCTGAACTGATATTACCAGTAGAGGCAGGTGTTGTTGTTGTTGTTGAAGGAGATTTAGATGGAGAAGAGGACCAGCAGAGCCCCATACCGACAAACAAAATTAAAAAGCCAAACACACTGTTCTACCTCTTTTTCAAGTTTATACAATCAATGCACTTTACAGAAAGTCAATGAGAAAGCAAAAAATGGCGTGTGAATGTAAAACAGAGTGCTTTACAAGAAAAGACAGAGCAAACAAGAATAGAAATTGGGCAAGACCGTTTGAAATTGGGTGTGAATGACTTGACAAAAAAAGAATTAAAAGATAACTTTATTTCTTTTCTATTTTTCTCTTCTCCCTTCTCTGGCTAAATTATTTATTGTATGGCGAAGAAGTAGAAGCAGAAGCAAATGGTTACAGTATCACCCCATGCCATTGAGAAGGGGAGGAGAAGACTGAGTCTTAAGAATTGTTGTGGTGCAAGGTTTTGAGGAAGAAAGCGGTGAGAGAATGTTTGTAGTTTAAGGGTCAAGTCAACTCAAAAGAAAAAATAAATGTGTCCACACCTTTAGATAGAAATCAATCAATTCCCCCACCAAATTACCCTAACGCGTTTCCTTCATTTCAAACTTTATTTACTTTTCAACGATGTCACTATCATTTTGAAATAGTTACAAGCTCGACCATTTTGCTAAGTTAGAACTCAAAATAGGAAAATGATTGTAAACATCATAGAATATACCTAGAGCTTGATCCGCACGCCCGCACGAATATTTATTTTCATTTTTGATATAAATGAATATTATTTAAGCTTTTATTGGTTTATATTTTAAATATTTATCATATTTTAAAATTTTTATAAACACAACAATCAAATAGTTTACGTGCTGTAAAAAATATTGACCCAATACTAAACTTTCCAGAAATATTGATCTATTGATATGTTTGAGTAATATTTCTTTTAACATGAAATTATCTTTCAAATGTAATAAGAATTTAAATATTTTGATCAGATATGGGGCATATGGTGAGATTTAAATACGCTAGAAAATAATATTTGGTTATAAACATTAAACAGTGTTTTATAAGTAATTCAAAGATATTTAAATTTTAATATTATTTTTTAAAAATAATTAATAGTAACCGAAATGGATAAACATATGTTTTAGAAAATTTTGAAATATATATAATCTTAGGCGAGATTTAGTTATATGAAAAATAAAATTCAGTTACAAACATTTCATATTGTTCTATAAGTAGTTTAAAGATATTTTAATCTTAGCATATATAGATTTTATTGTTCAAAATAATTAATGGTAAGTTAAACATATATTTTAGGAATATTCATCATATTGTTTAATACCGAATTTAAACTTGAATTTTGTTCAAAAATAATTAATGGTAACATTATCCAAGTTTAATATTGTTAAAATCGATTTTAAATTTGAATATTCCCAAAAATTAGCTAATTTTTCTAGGAAATATATTAAATACGAAAATTAAGCTAAATTTGATTTAGGAAATGGTTTAATAAATAGGAAAAGACAGTGATTAAAAATACTTTAAGATATGTTCATTTAATTACTTCAGTGGCATAATATTGTAAATAAGTAGGAAAACTTAGGGGTATTTTATAAATGTACTTCTATTTTAATAATAGAGATACTAGGCTACTACTTTATACTGTATATTAGTTCAAAAATCATATAGATTACTGCTTCTTTTTTTTTGAACAACAAGATTCAATTGATTAAGGAACATAGTTTAAGTTACATGGGTTGGGTTGCTGATCAAATGGGTTGCTAGACAATTCTTTGCAAGCCCATCAGCAAGTCCATTTAGGGAACGTGAAATAAAAAAGAAACGACAAGATTGAAACGGAGAAGAAGTAGAAAAGGCGATATCATCGATATCGGCAAGAACTCCAAAGAGGTCTGTTGATCGTCGACGTGCAGAGATCGTGTTAACGAGCACTTGAGAATCTGATTTAATACAGATATATCGGTAGTTGAGGGCAGCCGCTTGGAGGAGAGCTTCGCGAATGGCAAGGGCTTCGGCCATACATGGTGAGGAGATGAAATCTTGAGCACATGAACCTCTGTGCAGTTCATTTGCCTCATGATCGGTGAAGATCCAAGCCAAACCCGCCGATTGGAGTCCTCCTTTCCATGACGCATCCGTGTTGCAGAATACTTCCATCGCTGATCCTGTTGTTGCGTGACCCCTTGGTGAGTTCTTTCTCTTTGATTCCTGTGGAATTGGTTGTGCACTCTCCCATTCTTTTAGACTTCCTATAGCTTTAGAGAAGACTTCCGTTGCTGATTGTGATCGATTTTCAAACAGGAGTTGATTTCGCGAAGTCCATAGTGTCCAACAGATCCATGGAAAGGCATTTCCGGTGACGCCGTATGGGGGTAAAGGGGGTTGAAATTTGGAGAATTGGAGTTTTATTGTTATATTGGTTCATGTATTTGAAGATTAAAAATGATGGTTCAAGCTTGAATTTATAATTTATATAAATTTAAATAGTTTTTATGTTTTTCATATTTTATATTTCCTAACTTGTTTTTTTCTTAACTTGTTTTTCTCTTTATATGTTATAAGAATATCACATATTTATAGAATTGTAATCAAGAACTAGATCTCGATCCGCACAACCGCGTGGATGTTTATTTTCAGTTTTATATACGTAGATATTTATTTTTGATCATTAGTAGTATACATTTTTTTTAAATTAATCATATATTTAAATGTTTATATAACTATTTCAGATATGATATTTAATAATTTTATAGTTTATATGTTGTAGTTAATCAATTGTTTAAAACCATTATATGTATTTATTGCTTCTTATTATATATTTATCTTATTGTATTTAAATTTAGTTATTAAAAAAATTAATATATATATATATGAAACAAAATATTTGAAAATTATTTTGTATTTAATTTATGCTAAATTCTGACCGACTTATCTGAATTTTTTTATCAATATTTTTTACTTTTATTCATTTTAGATAATATATTATTGTACATATAAAAATCTTATTTTTATACATGTATTATATAATTTGCTAATATTAAGTCGTTATGTCATCGTATTATATTTTTAACATGGATATTTTATATTTATGAAAGTAAAATTTAAAAATTTATCAATTTAATATAAATTAATCATTTTTAGTTCAATATAATAATTTTAACATGATTATTATATTAACTTTAATGAAATACATGTCAATTTTTATATATGTATTATATAGTTTGATAATGTTAACTCGTCTTACCAATGTATTATATTTTTGAACATAAATATTTATAGTTATAAAAATAAATTATATATAAATTTATTATTTTAATATAATTTTACCATATTTAGCTCAATATAATAAGTTTCTTTTAATATGATTGATTATGATTATATAGTAGATAAATATATGACATAATGTTTATTTTTATAAACAATAACTGAATATCTTAATTTATAATAGTATTTCAAAACAAATTACAAAATAAGTGAAATTATATATTTTTATATATTATAAAATGAAAAGATATTATGATTAAAATATTTGAAATATTTTATGTGTTATTAGTTTAATAAAAATACATTTAATAAAATTTCTAAAAAGATGGTCCAAATTAATAATCCTACATGAACAAGTCATGACTTCTATTTTAATAGAGTAGATTAATAATCATGTTTATAAAACTTAATTTGATCTTTTATAATATGTGCAATATAGTCATGTTGAATATTCAGAATTACTACTATTAGAACGTGTGAAGAAAACAAAGTTGAAAACGGCTATGTATAATAAATACATAAGAAAGAGACATTATTTTTCAGAATATTTTAAGATGATTAAAAGAATTATAAGAATGTTTGCTCTAAGCCGCCGCTTCGTGTTTTTCGCTTGCATATCAGGTGTCTGGTTTTACCGGCGTCGTGAGAAAATCTCCTTTCTTTTATTTTTGTTTGTCTGATGCTTTATTTGTGGTTAGATAGTGCGTTAGATTGTTTTTTGGTAGTTAGGTGTTGGCGGAAGTAATGTTGTGATGGACGCACGTAGGATCGAAAGTGTTGGTTTTCGTTGTGTCTAATATTAAGAAGATCGGATATGTTTTTTTTTTTGAAAAAGATTTTTCTATTTAAAAGCATGAGACTGAAAATGTTTTACAGAGTATGAGAACTCAGTAGGCCAAGTGGCCTTAAATATCTAAAAGATATAAATAGAAATCAGATAAAAGCTAGATGGGTTTCAAGTAGAGAACCATAACTGGAGGAGGGCTGAGGAGAATTTTGGCCTGTCGATTCTCAGGCTCGAGATCCTGTTCTTTACCGTGAGACTTATCTGGCTCACCAATCTGTCGGCAGGAGTGAAACGGGCGTTGTGCAGTCGATTGTTTCTCTCTGACCAGAGCGTGTAGAGTGTCGCCTGCCAGCATAAGAGTAGAAGTGTCTTTTGAATCTTATTTGAAGTGTGGTTTCTTAGCTGCGGGAGAATGTCAGACCAATGGCGTGATGATGCAAAGTTACATTTTGCTGCCATGATCCTCCATACATCCCAAGCAAACGTACAGTCGAAGAAGCAGTGTGCAATTGACTCATTTGCCACATTACAGAGAAGACAGTGCGGATCTGTTTGTAGCCCCCAGCTGAGTATTCTATCTCTTGTAGGGCATCTGTTCCTGACCATCAACCACACTAGGAACATATGTTTTGGTATTCCACCTGAAAACCATACCTCTTTGTGCCAAGCTACCGTAGGCGTCGGGGGACGAAGGAGGTTGTATATTGCTCCAGTCTGGAATTTCGAGCGTAGTTGGTTCCCCGGCCACCATTCGAGTTCGTCCTGAGCATTATTCAAAGTGAGGGTAGAGATATATGATAAAACCTCTAGTTGCTGGTCAGAGCGCGCATTTGGTATGATCCAGGCATCATTCTCCCATAGTTCAGCAAGCGTAGCAGTCGCGGAGACCGGAAAGTGCAGTGAAGCTTGAGTGCCTAGGTAGTCAAAGAGCTTACCAAATGGGGACCAGTTCGATGACCAAAAATAGGTGGTTTCTCCGTTTTGAACCCGCTTCCTGATCCAAGGAAAAATAATTCCCCTTGAGTGAAGAAGCTTATTCACCAGCCATGAGTGCTTCTGCCTCGTGTTGATCACCCAAAACATCTCAGTATCTCCATCTAGAATTTCCTCCCTGAACCAAGTTGCCCAGATCGAGTCTGCAGAAAAGAAAATCAACCATATCATTTTCAGTGAACACGCCAGGTTCCAAGCTTCCAAGTTCCTCAGACCCAATCCTCCTTTCTCCTTTGAGTGACAGCATGATTCCCATGATACCTTTGCGGAGGTCGCAGCCGTTATATCACCTTTCCAAAGGAATTTCGCACAAAGAGAGTCAATCTCATGAATGACACTCTTTGGCAGTATGAAAGAACTAGTCCAGAAGTTAGTGATTCCGTTTATAACAGATGTCACCAGTTGCATTCTGCCGGCGTAAGTAAGCTTTTTAACAGTCCAGGAACGCAGTTTAGTTTTTATCGACTGTAGCAGGGGAGCACACTGGGCAAGGGATATCTTTTTAGTGTGAAGCGGGACACCTAGATAACGGATTGGAAGTACTCCTGGGGAGAGACCTGTGCGATCCTTTATACCCTGCACCTCAGTTTCAGTTATGCCCGCCGCAAAGAAGGATGTTTTCTGCAAACTGATAGCCAGACCCGATCTTTGCTCAAAATCCTTTAGGACAGCTAGGATGGCCTGAACAGAAGAGAGGGAGCCATCTGTGAAGATAAGGAGATCATCAGCGAAAGAAAGGTGAGTAAGTTTTGTTTTTCCACATCTGGGGTGATAGTGAAAGAGACCCGCGCATGCAGCTCTTTGAAGCGCCATGGATAGACAGTTCATTACGAGCACAAATAGGTAAGGGGAAAGAGGGTCCCCTTGCCTCAGACCTCGCTTCCCTTTAAAATATCCATAAGTAGAACCATTAAAAGCAATGGAGAAAGAGGGTGTGCAAACACAAGCCTCCAACCAGCGAATTAACGGCTCCGGAATGTTGTAGCTTCTCAAGCAGGCGAAGAGGAACTCCCATCTCACAGTATCGAACGCTTTGGCTATATCAACTTTGATAGTTATCCTTTTTTCACCTCCTTTTCCATGATATCCCTGCACGATCTCTGAAGCCAACAAAGTGTTTTCGATCAGAAGTCTTCCTTGGACAAAAGCCGTCTGGTTTGGCATGATAAAACGCGGAAGAATTAGCTTCAGTCTCTTCACCAACAGTCTAGATATGGTCTTGTAAGTGGTATTGCAGCAAGAGATCGGTCTGTAGTCCCCCATGAATGTAGCACCTGGTTTTTTAGGGACCAGCGTCAAGATGGTGGCGTTTGTGGACCGGGGCAGGAAGCAAGAGATGAAGAAATTTGATACAGCCTGAAGGAATTCCGGTCCAACTATCTGCCAGGCGGTTTTGAAGAACGCAGAGGTGAAACCATCCGGACCCGGGGACTTGCTTGGGTTTAGTTTTTTTAGCACATTTGAAATTTCTGCGAGAGTAGGAGCTGTGGACATCAGCAGACGGTGGTGGTCTGAACAGGAGAGAGCGTGAAGTTCTTGCAACCATAGGTAGGAAGGGGAGATGGGAGGCAAGGTGACAGGGGCGAGAATGGCTTGGAAGTGAGCAATGGCCGTTGAGCTGATGATGTCTGGGTCAGTGATGACAGTACCATCAAGGAGGGTTATCGAGCGGATGGAATTTTGAGAAGCACGCGCAGCCGCCACGCTTTGGTAGAATGGAGTGTTATGGTCTCCAAGTCTCAGCCAGTTCACCCTTGATTTTTGTTGGAAAAAAGACTCCTCAATCCCACGCAGGAAGTTGTATTTTTCTTGAAGGTCCCTCTCCTCAGTGAACAGAAGTGACGATGGGGTCGCCATTGCTTGTACATGCACCAATTTCAATAAACTATTAGCCTCACACACTCTTTTTTGGATATCAGAAAAACTCTCTTTGTGAAGTGTTTTAAGAGGGCGCTTAATGCTTTTTAATTTATAACCCAACGAAGCTAGATCCAATGCAGTGCTTCCGGCGAGAGTCCACGCTGCCTCAGTCGAAACAAGGAAGTTAGGGTGGGTGGTAAGGTGGTTGAAGAATTTGAATGGTTTGGTGCCAGAGGAGGGGAGGGGACAGGCTAGGTTTACAACACAAGGGGAGTGGTCAGAGAACTCATGAGGGAGGAAGGTAGCAATGCTGTTTGGGAATTGTCTGATCCAGTTTGAGTTCACTAAGGCTCTGTCTAGCTTTTTTGTGATAGGGTTTTCAGGCCTCTTGTTTGTCCAAGTGCGAGAATTGCCTTGGAAGCGAAGGTCATCAACTCCCAAGTCCAAGAAAAAATCGCTAACCTCCACCATATCATGAGTTAGATGATTAACTGAAGGGGAGGAGTGCTCCGCATGATGAATTATTTGGTTGAAGTCTCCACCAAGTAGCCAGCACTGGTCCTCTAGATAATAGGTTTGCTGGACTTCAAGCAAGTCATTCCAAAGGTCCAGTCTCTCTTCTCTGGTGTTTAACGCATAGATAGCTGAGAAGTAGAAGTGCTGTCCAGACTGGAGAGTGACTTTGCAGGTGAGGGATTGACGACTCTGGTGAATTTCTTGTACCGAGACAGAGGGCTTCCAGATGATAATGACTCTACCATCCTCATCCGTGTTGTGGTTCGAAATGTAACTCCATCCAGAACAAAAAAGAGATAGTATCTGATTTAGATTTGGCTCCTTTATATGAGTCTCCAAAAGAGCACCTATAAATGGCTGATGATAAGAAAGCCATTGAGCAAAAGTTCGGTGCTTTGCCGAGTCATTTATACCTCGGACATTCCAAAAAAATAGGTTTGTACACATTTAAAGGGATTTAGGAGACACTCCTTGAAAAAGGAGAGCACCCGTGGAAGGGGAGTTTGAGGCGGGGGGAACAAAACCAGGGGGGGAGGATGGGATGGAGGGGGAGGAGGAGGAAGAGCTTGGTGGAAGGGACAGGGGAGGCTCAGAGGTGGGTAGCAGGTGGCTATGGCTGGAAGAGGGGGAGAGAGGGGTGAAAGGGTTGAAATGGCTAGGCTTTGAGTAATTTGTGCGGTGGGATTGTTTTTGGATTTGCTTTGACTTCCTCTTTGGAGATTCCCAGATTTCAGCACAAAGAGGAGGAAAGGAAAGAGGGTCAAGGGGAATTTGGAAAGAGGATGATAGTTCCAGGGATGGAGGCTTAATTGAGGATTGCGGCATTACAGTTGCCTCAAGAGCAAGGATATAGGATTGGCCTGAGGTAGGAGAGAAAGAGACCGGAGATAACGGGGAAAAAGGCTCCGATGTGGGAATGGTAAGTACGGGAGGAGGGGAAGGGGGAGGGAGAGGAGAGGGTGGAGGAATCGGGGTAGATGGAGGCAAGATAGAAGGGGGAGGAGGGGGGTCAACATCCATTGCAGCAGTTTCAGGTGAAGATTGCTTCTGCGGCAGAGATGGTTTAGGTTGGACCGCTGAGGGCGACGCAACAACACTTTCAACAGGCGGGTTTTGGGGAGGTAAATTTTGGGAAACAGAAGGTACGGCGGTCTCAGATAGTGGTTCTCGGACAGTCACTACAACTGCATTTGGAAGGTTCCCAACATCCTTTGAGTTTCCTTCTCTATTCACCGGGAGCCATTGTCTTTTTATCTTTAGGCAGTCCTTGATGATGTGCCCTAACTCCTTACAGTGAGAACAGGAAGGTGGGAGCCAAGGGTACTGCACTTCAACTCGGAACACAGCACCACTCTGACGAACAAGTTCCAGGACAGTTGGAAAAGGTTTTGTAGCATCAGCTTCCACTTTAACATGAGCCACCGACAAGCTAGACAGGTTCTTTGTCCAGTCGTCCATCTCCTTAGGGTTACCTAGAGCATCTGCTATCCACCCTAGTCCTTCATTCGTCATTAGATCAAAGGGGACCCCTATGAGGTGAGCCCAAATTGGGATTACTTCCAGGGAGGAAGTATCCGCTACTTCTCCATCAGACCATTGGGCAACATGAAACATAGCCCTATCGACATACCAGATTCTCTTTTTCAGGACTTTTTCTCTGATGTAGTCGCTTGGTATGCGAACGATTACTTGTCTAGCAGGTTGATTCATGTGAATCTCCAATTTGTTCCCCTTACCCCACAGGTAATTTAGAACATTTTGGATAGTCTTGAAAGCTGGTATCTTACCAAAGAACCGTCCCACAATGAAATCTTTATGCTGGAGGGCACCACGTTCAAAGACTTCATCTGGGATCAATACTCTAGGGACACCTTCTGGAGATAAAGTAGGAGGGGAGGAAGACATTCTCTTGAGCGATTTATCTGAAGAGAGTTTTGCTCTGTCAGCCCAAGAGAGGGGGTTTACTGGGGGGTTACCCGGAGGCTGGTTTTGAGGGAATTCCTGGGCAGAGGGAAAAGGGGAAGGACCTAGAACGCTTGGAATAGTTTGAACGAAGGGCAAGGGGAGATTAGGGTTTTGAACAGTACCCAGAATTGAAATTGGGGAAGGGGATTTGGGGGTAATATGGTAGGAAGCTAGGAGGTCAGTAGCTGACACACCAGTTACGGGAGAGAAAGCAGTAGGAGCTCCTTGTTCCGGCAAGTCCGCGCGGAAAGGTAGCACAGTAGGAGGGGAAAAGGGCAGAAGAGAAGGGGAGGGGGTAGAAGAGGAAACGGGGGTAGGAAGGTCTGGGGGGTCGGGGGGGTGAGGGAGGAGGACGGGCGAGGATTCCGACTGAGGCCGGAGGGCACGCGGCGGAAACAGACATGGGGAATCAGAGATTCGCCAAAAACGTCGCGAGAGAAAAAAGAAAAAGAAAAAAAATGAACTGAGGTTTTTCGTAATGAAGATCGGATATGTTTTGGGGTTCTCATGCCTCTTTTTATCTTCTCGTCTTATTTTTCAACGGTATTGTTGTTGAGTTTCTAAATATCAAAATATCTTTTATCTCAGTTATTTCAAATTATTTGAATTACCTAAAAATTTGAAATCAAAATAATTTTTTATCCGAGATATTTAAATTTATCTGAATTATCCAATATTTGATCAGAAAAACTAAAAATTTGATATTATTTATATTATATTCTAAATTATCCAAAAAATTAAAACTTAACCAAAATCGAATTGGAACCAAAAATTTATCAGATATAATCTGGTTTCTAACATGGTTACATGATCTAAATCCGAGATAACCAAAATGAATCAAATTTTACAATTAAAAATTGAATGTGCAAACCTAATTGAAAACTCAAAAAATCCAAAAACACGATTTGCGTCTGATAAGGTATCTGAAAAACTTACACATGAGAGATTCACATTTAAACCGAAAATATAAATAAAGTAAATCTGAGTGGCCTTCGTGGTCCAGTGATAATGGATGGGCCTTGAATGCAAACACAATTCGATCCTCCTGTCGGAGAAACTAAGGGGGGGGGGGGTGTTCAATATAACATTTAAGGTGATTTTATTTTTAATTGAGTTTTAGATGATTTTAATAAGTTGCAGAGATTTATGTGACTTTTGTTAAACCACTCTATAATATAACCTAAAACCATGAGATTTGAGTTTTAATTTTTTTAACTAAGAAACTCTACCCAAACACCCTAAAATCATTTGAAAACTCCACAATTTAAAATATATTCAATAACAGTGAATTTTTAGAGTACTCTACGAAATGTTAAGTTCAATAACAATTGATTTTAAATGAGTTTTTAAAATTCATGTTTGAATAATAGTGTTTTTGTTATTTTAATACAAATGATCTTAAGTTTTCGGTTGAATACACCCCTAAGTTATATAACAGACTCGAGGGTAATCATTTTCAAAAAAATAAAAAATAAATAAAGTAAATATTGGGGTCAAATGTTTATATTTAAATTTTGGGGGAATTGGGGCCTATAGCCATGAAAAAAACGTTAATTAAAGGACTAGCGCTTTACCCTAACGGATCGATATACGCCGTGATATATACATAATATTACTGTAAGACCCTCTCTAATTTACCGGCTCACCTGCTATGAAAAAAAATTATAAATCATTTTCTTTTAACCCCCAAATAAAACGTGTCTCTTCCCTTTCCACACAACCTCTATTCTCACTTTCTTCATCTACGGTTCTTCCCCCTCCATACGCTTCTTTGGCAAATCTCCTCCACCCGCTCGTCTCTATCTCCGTCGTTCTCGCTTCAGATCGTCTCCGTCTTCTATTTTGCTTCTCGGTGAATAGTGCACACCCATACCCATTCCAATTCCAATCATCGATTCTTCTCAGATCTCTTTAGTTACGTTACGTTCTCAGGTTTTAACCTTCGATTCTCTTCATCTCCTGTAATTTTATTTCATATTTGCGCTATACTGAGAACTAGGGTACTCTTTTAGTAAATCTACAGTCTCGTTGCCGTTGCGAAGTTCTCTAATTGATTTAGGGGTTGGGTGATTTGGGGTTGGGGTTTCCCCAGCTGTTCTTAGTGTTTGTTAAATTTGAATTTTGTTTTCCTAGCGAATAGCATCTGCGATAGATAGGTTTGTCTGTGTTGACATAGTATGATATCTTTCGTTCCTATTCTATTTGATATGGTATAGGTTAGCATGCGTGTGAACATAGTACGAGATCATTCATTACTATTCTAGTCGACATGGTCTAGTATAACAGTATGTAAACATATTTTATTTGAGATAGAATTGAGTGGTTGCTACTGCAGTATTTTGTATTCCATTTAATTTATTTGCATTAAGTATTCTGTCCTAACCGTGTTTACCTCCTACCTTCATCCTTCAGATCTGGCATGGACGATTTAAACCTTGCGAGTAGATTGTTTGAGACAGGCTTTGAACCCACTGGAAACAAAAGTTTTAACAACTATTTCAACCTATGTCATCGCCATGCCCATCCGCACACGTGTGCTTCTACATAACACATTTATTCTGTTAGAGCACCTATTATATGTTTCTATTATATTTTGATCATGTAAAATGAAAAATCATCTTATTTGCATTCATGCTATAAATTGAAACGTTTAATATCACTTTATTTTGCTTCTGAATTCATACAAATTTAATACTTGCGTATTTTTATATATGAATTGGGGTTTATATTTTCGTGTAGGGTTTCGTGATGATTGGATAGGGTTTAGTTTCTGGAATATTGGGAAAGCATTACTTGTTTCTATTTTGTTTGGATATGGAATAGAACATTTCTGAACTTTCATATCATGTGTTCTAATTTTGGTGATATAGAATTGGCATATTACATAATATAATTTAATATAACATAATTTAATTTAATATTACATACCATTATGTATTTTTTAGATTTTGATATATGAGTTTAGAGTTTATATTTGGGTTAGGATTTAGTGATTAGATTTTAGGGTTTAGTTTTTATCTGATATAGAATAAAACTTAGATGATATGGAATATAACTCTCGATGCTTATGTATGTGATCAATAAAGTTATACGTGGATGGCTTTTTCTTCTTTCAAAAAATCACAAATACATACCTCCAGTATTATAAGACGTGGATTTAATTTCCCGAAGGTTTGGTTTGCCTATGTTTTGGGGTTTATATTTACTTAACTTGGGTTTAGTGTTTAATGTCAAGTGTTCTATTACCATCCCCATTAACTTTGTATTTCATGTTGCTCATGAGGACTGTAAATACATGTCTCCAGTATTATGGAAGGTGGATTGGGGTTTATGTTTCCCTAATTTGGGTTTAGTGTTTACTGTCAAGTATTCTATTATCATTCCATTAGCTTTGTATTTCATGTTGGTCAAACATGGATCGACTGTGTACATAGTACCATTTTAAATAGTACGGGTTAGATTGAATAGAAATATTCTCGTAATAGATTGTGCGACTGTGTAAGTAACTCTATAAGACTTATAATCATTAACTTACTCATTTATACTTTAGCATATGGAATAGTTCGCCGCTAAATAAAATAGTATACTTCAATTTTTTTTATTCGTAGTTGTTAAATGGAAATTAACTTTCTTTGTAGTCGTTAGAAATATAAGACGGTCTACTATCATTTTCTTTAGCTTAAACATTGATTGTGTCAATGGTTTCTATTTCTAAGTTGGGTTTAGTGATTTAGTTCATTAGTTTATATCTAAATTTTCAGTGTTGCTGTTCTTTCAATTGGAATTGGATTTACAGTGATACTATTCTACCCAAATTAGTATGGAACGCTTGTAATCGGTATAGAATATACGTTTCATTATCTTCTATTTCGCCGTTTCATTTCACCCGCTTTTAAAATTCGCTCACTATTACTATGGGTCACAAAATCACCACGTCGTTTTCTTTATGTGAAGAAACCGGATACCTGTTACTAACAAGGGTATAACCGGCTGGAATGATGGTAAAAAGACAGTCACTACATTCTGTCAAAATCATGTCTATTCTCTTGATTTTCTTTTTAAATATGGCTAGTAAGCCAATAAGCCCTTAAATTTTTTGGTGCCTATATATTATTTCCAAAAAAATAAAAGATAAATAAAGTATAATTTGTTGTTTATTAAGAACCAAGATACGACGTCGTGTTACTGCAATCACATCTTTAGGTTTTACCTCGCGCCTCTCGCTCCTAAACCCTTTCTTCCGTCGCTTGTCTCCGCCACGACCTAGAGAGAGAGAGAGCTCAACAATGGCGTCAATCCTCGCGAAGAAGCAGAAGAAAAAAGAAAACTACACCTTGAAAGAGCTCAAGTCACTAGGCTCCGACCTACTCTCATCCCGAACTCACATCAACAACCTCCCTCTCCTCCTCTCCTTCATCTCGCCGGACTCTCCGCCGCAGTTCGTGGTGGAATCCCTCCTCTCCCTCCAGTCCTTCTTCACTCCTCTTCTCCCTCAGCTTCCCTCGTCCTCTTCTTCCTCGACTGCTTCTTCGACGAAACGCCCTCGTTCCGATGAACAAGACGACGACGATTCGTCAAATGAAGTCGATGGTGACCCTGAAGTCATCTTCAAAGCTTGGCTGAGATCGAAGTTCGACGAGTTCGTGAAGGTTCTGCTCGATGTTCTTGTCTCTCAACAGTCAGAAGATGCTCTAAGGGTAAACTCTCTCATTGCTGTGGAAACGTCGTCGTTTCATGTGTCCTTAACGTTTATTTTTTAGGATATTGTTTTGGGAACGTTAATGGAGTTTGTAAAGCTTCTGAATGCTGGAAGATTTCACTCTTCCATCTACAATAGGATACTTAATGCTATTGTAAGTTTCCTTTCAAACATATAATGTGAAAAGTCTGTTCTTTTTCTCACTTTTAGTATTGTTCTTTGTAGATTCGTTCTGCGGTTGATGTTGATATGTTCTTGGATATACTTGACTCAAAGTACTTCAAGTACATCGATGTCCGGTATGTTGATGTTGATAACCCTTTGGTTAACATGTGTTCTTTCTTCTAGTTTAGCATGTTGTTGTGTTGCTCCTTTGGGAATTAACTCTTAATCATCGTTTTATGCTACAGCTATTTTACATACATCAGCATGGAAAAGTTTGTCAAAACTCTGGAAGCCTCAGCTGTTTCTGGTGCGTCTCCTTTTTCTTCTTCCCTTCTTGGCTTCTCTTTGTTTTTGTGTAAGTGTGTGGAACTGATGTGGTTTTGGCCGTTTGTAGCTGACAAAATAGAAAATAGTGAGGATGAGAATGAATCGAAAGACAGGTTAGTATCAGTTTCTTCTAGACTGTTTGAATGTAAGTTTTTTCTGTTATTGTTCTGATGATCTGGAGATTTTTATAATTTGTAGCCTGGAACTCTCTATTCGCAAGATCTATCAAGTTCTATCTCGAATTCCACCACCTCATAAACAAGCTGAAAAGTCTGACCATGAGATGTGGAGTGGTTCAGGTGACTATTTCCCCTTTAACTATTTGTTTCAATTAGATTTGCTAATAAAGATTATGGGTATTATCAGATGAAAGTAGTAGTAGTGAGAAACCGAAAGATAAAAAGAAAAAGAGCAAGAAGGATCAAGACAGCAATGTGAGTTTTTTCATTTGCAAGTTTGGCTAAAACATACTGAATCCTTTTTGCTTTCTTAATTTTATTCTGTCGAAACTATAGCTTCTTTCTCCGACTACAATTGCCAAGAGGATGAAGCTGAAGTTCACTAAAGCATGGATCTCTTTTCTCAGACTGCCTCTTCCCCTTGACGTTTACAAGGAGGTTAGCTTCTTTACTCTCACAACTAACCCTTTGTCTGGAATAAACTTACTAATATGCTATCTTTTGACGATCAGGTTCTTGCTAGTATTCACCAGACAGTCATTCCCCATCTGTCTAATCCTGCAATGCTATGGTGGGCTTATTTACAAAAAGCTTTTACTGTTCTGTATTTTGTTTCCGTTTGTTACGCTTACTTATGTTTCACAATACAGCGACTTCCTAACAAAGTCTTATGATATCGGAGGAGTTGTCAGTGTGATGGCTCTAAGCAGCCTCTTCATCCTCATGACCGAGCATGGTCTAGAATATCCAAACTTTTATGAAAAGCTCTATGCGTTGCTGGTTCCTTCGGTCTTTGTTGCCAAGCACCGTGCAAGATTTCTTCAGGTATTGCTGGATTTGAATTTACTGGTTTATAATCCGTTATTCCTTTTCCCTCTAATATCTGAAACGCTTTCTGCAGCTTCTTGACGCTTGCCTTAGGTCATCACTGCTTCCAGCATATCTAGCAGCTTCATTCGCAAAGAAACTTAGCAGATTGTCACTCTCTGTTCCTCCCTCGGGATCTCTTGTCATAACGGCTTTGATCTACAACCTGTTGCGTAGACATCCTACAATCAACCATCTTGTTCATCAGGTATGAAAGTATTGCAAACAAAAAAAACATGTTACAAGATGGGAAAGTAACTTACTTCTAATATGATTGATTGTGCCTCACGACTAAACAAAAGAACTGATAGAAAGCATGGATTTACAAATGTGGTCGCTCTTGTTGCAGGAACCCGTTGAAAACGCCAATGAAGCCAATTCAGAGGCTGAGGAAGACAATGAGAGCAGCAGACCAAAGACTAACAAAAAGCTTGGTATCGACTATTTCAACAACCAGGAAACTGATCTCAAGAAAACTGGTGCCATGAGTAAGTATTTGACACCCCCTGTCTTTTATATGTATTTTTCACCCCAATGTAGATTTGTAATGGTGGCACTCTAGCATAACGAGATATATTAGCTTTGGTTAAACTGCCACGTTCTCTAGCTTCACCTCACAAAATAAAGTTCTGATTGCGAGGTTGTGTTTTGCGTCCTGTGAGGCCATTTCCTTAGAGAAGTGATGGTATTTTCATTATTTGTTAACAGGAAGTTCCCTTTGGGAGATTGACACATTGCGCCACCATTACTGCCCACCTGTTTCAAGGTATATATTTTACTCAATAAACGATACCATACACACAAAAAAGTTAAAAGTTTGATGATCTCTCTTTTCTTGCGTTATGTAGGTTTGTTTCATCGCTGGAAACTGATCTGACAATCAGAGCGAAAACCACTGAAATGAAAATAGAAGATTTCAGCTCTGGTTCATACGCCACCATCTTCGGGGACGAGGTACTAGAACCATCACTTAAGACTTTTGGTCTCCATGTATAGACAAACTAACTGTGGGGAGATGTTTAAAAAAATGGCAGATTCGAAGAAGGGTGAAACAAGTTCCATTAGCCTTCTACAAAGCAGTTCCAACATCTCTGTTTGAGGATTCCGATTTTCCAGGGTGGACATTTACCATTCCTCAAGAGGAGGGCAAATGCTGAGTGATATCAAAAGAGTAGTAGCCAGCTCATGAAGTAAAAAACACTGCCGGTATTGGAAGATTTGTGATACTCAAGTTTTGTAGTTCCGATATAGTTTTTGGTTTTGATACTGACTACTGAGTGTGTCGTTAGGCGTACACCCACACTATAGCACCACCACACATTCGCGTCTCTGGTCGATTTGAAACTATTTCTTTTTCACCCAAAAAAAAAGAAAAATTCTGTTTGCTCCTTAATAAGGTTGACGCTGCGAAACCGGGATGGTCGATGCTAAACCTATGATAAGAAAATTAATATATTTGTAAATTAAACTATAAACTTATAATAAGATTATACATTTACTAATCATTCAAAGCATAAACTCAACTCCAGAACTACTTGGAAGTTGTAAGACCAACAAAAGTGGTATCTTTTCTAGTTCGGTTTAGAGGTGTTTGTGGTTAAACATTGTTTCCTTGGTCAGGTGTGAATGGAAAATGTCGATATTTGATTCTGATCTCACTCCAATGATCATGATTTTTATTACTTTGAGTTGGTTGAATTTAAACAAGTTTTGTTGCTGTGGTCATTAACCAGAGGCGTTCCTGCTATACATTTAAAAAGGCATTTGTTTTAGACCCCAAAATATATTATAATTTTAAGGGCTCTTAATTTCACGAAAGTGTGCGGGTTTCCTAGTGGTTTTGTTGTTACACAACTGATTTTTAGTGTCCCACGTTTGAGTCCTTTCTTTTTTACTTATGTCTTTATTTTATTTTTGTTTTGATGAGAATTCTTATGAAAATTCAATCGATAATCAAAACCAAAATTAAATTACAAACGGAAAATAAATCTTTTTTACTTATAGTGTTCGTTGTTTCGTTTACTTTCAGTGTCACCATCTTATTTTCTTATGCAGTGATATTTCTTTCTTCTCTTTTCTAGTTGGTAATAGTATATAATGTTATATTTTATGCTTTTGTTTCAGTTTTTTATATCGTTTCAAAACTATATTTTGTACTTATTAATAGTTATATTAAAAGGTCTCAGTTTTAAAACTCGCTTTGGGTCTCTAGAAACCCTCGCACGGCACTGACCATAAACAAAATTAATTTCTCATGGGAGGGCACAAAACATATGTTATCCAATAAGCATTAATCATGTATGCATGATCCTTGTCCCCCCTTCCCAAAGTCACACTCTAATGGTTAGGTAGCTGTCAAGAAATGAGAATATAAAGAAAGCAGGAAGATTCAGAAAAACAAAGATGAAGAAATAGTGTAGAGGATCATTCAAGAGCTTTCTCAGTGTCTTTAACCATTCATCATTGTGTCTCCAGTCCTGGTGATGTCTTGGAGTTGGTTTCTTCAAATATTGGACATAGTATAGGTTGCCAACAGAGACAATCATCTAAAGTCAGCATAAAAATGGACAAGCTTTCCGGTCCGGTTAAGTTCGGTTTAAAGAGATTCAAATGGTTAAGCCGTTAATTTCAATGTCAGACACCTGAATCTGATCTCACACTCCACTTTAAAATAATAATCAGCTAAAGAAAAAAACAGAACACATTAGGTTAGGTGGCCACGTTTGTTCATCTCTTATATCTCTCCTTACCTTTGATCTCACCGACCAAACCTGTGTTTCATCAATGGCGACTCTCTGCTTCCAATCTCCCACCAAACCCATCTCCTACTTCCACCCCAAATCGAAACCCTCTCCGCCCCTTTCCACCAAAGTCTCCCTCTTTCGATGCAGAGCCTCCGTACAAACCCTCGTCGCCGTCGAACCGGAGCCCGTCTTCACCTCCGTCAAAACATTCGCCCCCGCCACCGTCGCTAACTTAGGACCCGGCTTCGACTTCCTAGGCTGCGCCGTCGACGGCCTCGGCGACCACGTCACTCTCCGCGTCGACCCCTCCGTCCGCGCCGGCGAGGTTTTAATCTCCGAGATCACCGGAACCACGACCAAACTCACCACGAACCCTCTCCGGAACTGCGCCGGCATCGCCGCCATCGCGACGATGAAGATGCTGGGGATCAGATCGGTCGGGCTGTCGCTGGATTTGCACAAGGGCCTCCCTTTAGGTAGCGGTTTGGGCTCGAGCGCGGCGAGCGCCGCCGCGGCGGCCGTGGCGGTTAACGAGATCTTCGGCCGGAAGCTAGGGAAGGGAGAGTTGGTTTTAGCCGGTTTGGAGTCGGAAGCGAAAGTCTCCGGTTATCACGCCGACAACATCGCGCCGGCGATCATGGGCGGTTTCGTTCTGATAAGGAGCTACGAGCCGCTTGATCTGAAGCCGTTGAGGTTCCCGGAGGATAAAGAGCTCTTCTTTGTCCTGGTGAGCCCCGAGTTCGAGGCTCCGACCAAGAAGATGAGAGCCGCGTTGCCTACCGAGATTCCCATGGTGCACCACGTCTGGAACAGTAGCCAGGCGGCGGCTTTGGTCGCGGCGGTGCTGGAAGGGGACGCGGCGATGCTCGGGAAGGCTTTGTCGTCGGATAAAGTCGTGGAGCCGACGAGGGCTCCGTTGATTCCCGGGATGGAGGCTGTGAAGAAGGCGGCTTTGGAAGGTGGGGCGTTTGGATGTACGATCAGTGGGGCTGGGCCGACGGCGGTGGCGGTGGTTGATGCGGCGGAGAAAGGGGAGGAGGTTGGTGAGAGGATGGTGGAGGCGTTTATGAGAGGTGGGAACTTGAAAGCTGTTGCTTGTGTGAAGAAGCTTGATAAGATTGGTGCTAGGCTTGTCAGTAGCATCTCCAGGTGATTTGAGACTTATAATGTTTTGATAAAATTTCATGGGATTGGAATAGTTGTTCCTCTTCTGTAAGCTACAGATGATAATAAAGATTTCAACTTTGGACTTTGTATCCCACAAAGATTCATGGGACAATGTTCTCTGACACTTTGATTAGAGAGGCCTGGGCTTTGATTGGATGTTCAATATTGTTAGGGGTATGTGATTTCAAATAAAACTGTTGTAGCTCTCTGTGTGTTTCGAATGGATTGATGTATGAGAATCGTTAAGATTGGTTCTCCTCGGCATTTTATTAAATGGTAGTGCTGAACTCAATTTTGTAAATATATGGACGGACCTGTTTGCAAAGCAGACCGAGCTGCTGGGTGTAAGTGACATTGTCACAATCAGGCCTTGTGTTAAAGGACTCTCCTAATCAAATTCCCTAATCGAGAAGATACAAGAGAGCTGGAAGACCTGAAGCATGTTAACAAACACTGTTTGCAACTCTGATAATTTGATCAGTGAAGCACACATCCACTCAAAGAGGGAATCAGGCAAGATGAAGATAGTAAATGAAAAAGAGAGATAAAAGGCCCTAGTTTTCTCTCTGACCCGCAACCCTAGGCGCCGCTTCATAGCAATGGTCTTTGACGCCGGCGGCGGCTCGGCTCGCCGGCGTCACCGCTTCCCCTCCTCACGCTCTGCTCTCCTTGTCTCCTGGTACCTCGTCTTGCTCTCTGTTTTGATTCCGGGGGCCCCTCCGCCGAGAACTTCTCGCTCACCATCAAGCGCATGCTTGAAGTCCATCGACTCTTCCGCCAGTCGCTCCTCCTCTCGTCATAGTTCCGTCCTGTCCTCCGCCACCACGTTTCAAACCTCAGCCATTAGTCCTATGCTTTCCCCAGATCTAGCGCCTCAGGGTTCAACCGCTCCCCTCATCATTGCCGTCTCTCCCACTCCTCCATCCCTCAGCACCGTGCCTCCTTGTACAAGCGGGGATACCAGGTCTACTCATCCCGAGCAGAGGCTCGCCAGATCTGGTCGTTTCTGTATCTCTAAAGCGCCTCCACCACTCCACACTGCCTCAGATCCCTTCGCCGACGCCGTGACTCCGTCCTGCTGCTCCGTATCTTATTTAGACTACACCGTACATCAATGCCGCTCCGATTTAGTCTCCTTCACCATCGCTGCGAACCTTCGCCGTCTAGACGAGGAGGCGTCTCTCACTCGTGTAGCATCGCGTCTTTTTCAGTTCGGAGTCCAGATCCGGCCACCACCTCCGTCCTCAACCTGCGCATCTCACCAACCCTCGTCAGCTTCCTTGCGGGCTTTGATAATGATGTATTTGCATCTGTCATTGAGCCAACACTGCGTCAACGCCAAGTACTCTATGGAGATAAGCTATTCCTAGTAGACCTTTTGTCATCTCCACCAATTGCAAGGTTCTGTCCGCTGCGTTTCAACCTCCTTCCTCACCTAGGAAGAGATATCGAAAAAGGTCAGTTCGCTCCTCCACTGCCATGTGCTCTCATTTCAACAAAGCGGAGGAACACTCCGAAGTATTGTGCAAGGAGACTCGACCGTTCCAAAACACTTGGCCTCTTACCCGACGTTAGCTTAAACACGCTCAACCAGAACGAGTGCGATGTTAATATGCTCAGGTCTGTCTCGGTTACTAATTATTGGCTTCGACACGGTAATGTTGAGGTCCAAGGTTTTGACCCGAGTAAACCGTTGAGTTCGTCATCAAACTCCATTGTCCTAAGCGTCCCTAAGAAGGTGAAACTAGCTTTAGAGATTCACCTAGTCTCGTTGAGAAGCTTTGTTGAGTTCAGAACTGATCCTACCAACTTCAGTGCCAAATCAAGTCAGATAGGACTTCTTCTTGGTGTTGCCCAAAGTCTTGGAGCTTCTCACCAAAAGCTCTTGTCGGGCAACAGTCCAACCGCTTCTTATTGGTGTATCAACGTCGATTTCGACTATCAGTTGTTCTTGCGAACAATCGCCTTAGGGATTAAGGTGAAATTTCTCTATGGGGTTTTTCATCTTGCTGAGCTTGACTCGCCTCTTATAGGCTTTATCCTTCTATGTTTCATAATGTTTTCTACTTTCGTTGTACCGTCGAGCATGTCTCCGGAATCATCTGCTTCAGTTGTAAACGTTCCTGCTCTTTGAGCTCTTTAATATAAGTTTGTGTTACAAAAAAAAAAGGCAAGATGAAGATAGTATTATGTATTACTAACACAAGCCTTAATCCCCTTCTATGATTCTGTTAATCAACAATTCTATTCAAAAAGTCCCTCTACATTTTTGTTGAACATTTGTTAACCAAGTTGATGGTGGTACCTCACTATCTTATACAATAAAGGAGAGTTTTCTCTCACCTTAGCCCTCCACGTCAGCAGGAAGATAGAGGTTTTTGTTCTTTTATCTTGGCTTCTAACGTGTTTTTCCTCTGGGCTCAATATATTGTTTGATTGAGAAAACAAAACTCAATACCCTTTCCTCGATGAAGCCATCTGCGATTAACTTTCTGTAACGCCTTAGCATTAAATCGAGCGCAGCCTCTTCATACGTAATCGAGGAAGGTATTCTACAGATTTGCATAGTTGCAGCGATGAATTATCAACGGCGATAGTCGCTGATACCGCTACCGGAGAAGAGATCAACGCTCAGACGAGAGATCGACGGTTGAGAAGAAGACGATAAGCAAACCAGAGAGCAGGAGTCTGTTTGAGTTCAAAAGGGTACCTTTGTACGGTGTGGAAGACGACCGGAGATGGAAGATGATGTCTCCACGATACCCAGTTTCCTTCAATCTCCAAAGAATTGGTTGAAAGATGATCGTTTCAGTCCTCAATCAACCGCTCATTTCTTCGGTGGCTGCAACAGCCATGGCGGTTCTCAGGTAAAAAAAAAAGTAATTAATCGCCTAATTTGATCTGATCATTGCAAAATCTCATAGTTTTGATTGAAAACTTTAGGTTGTGTTGTGTAGGTAGCTAACTGTTGCAGAGAAAGAAAAGGCTAGAAATAAGTACATTACCAGGAGATTGTGGACTTTGGGGTTTATACGTATACAGATCAGAAACTAATACATGGATTTTACCAGTAAATATATTTCAGAAAAGCTAGCCCGTCAAGTTAAGAAGCATTGGCGACAGCGAAAGTAACAATCACGAGTTCACCAAGGCAAGTAATAGATACTTCTTCCACACAATTTGAGATGAGAGAAAGACTGCATCTAAGTGAGGAGAGTTAGTTATTTTCGGTATTTTTTGTTGATTATTTTTGCTGTGTGACTAAATTTATAACGCAGAGCCTGCTCTTCCGTCATGAGCTAAAAGCAAACGAATCAAGAAGAGTAAGTCTACGACTTATCATCGCCTCAAAAACAAAGACCTGAAGTAACTGGGGGCATTAATGGACCCGGAAATGGCTAAAGAAGAGGCTATGAGACAAGGGGCCAAACGAGTAGAGGTGAGTCTGAAACTTCCTCTTCACTTCACATTATTTTCATCAAGACATTAGCTTAAAAGTAAAATGTTGTCTTCTTTATGCTTGTGCAGGAACGTATGACGTTAAAGCACAAAAACACAGGAAAGTGGGCGAAGCGCATGCTAAGCCGTGGACTGAATGTGAAATACGATGGAACTAAGGCAGCTATAGCCTAACAGCTTCAAATGAATGCTAACTTATCCAGAAAGATGAACTCCATGAGAGATGGAAGTAGCAGTGATGAGAGGGACGATAAGGAAGAGTTCAGAGATGGTTCAGATGAGGACACTCCTAGATTAATAGCAAAAGCGAAGGAGAAGACGTTGAAAGCTTTGGAAGATGATGAACTGCCCAATGCTGTTCTTATGTCATTACCTTTCATGGTAATATTTGCTTTTTGCTTTCTCATAACGATTTTGGTTTTTCTCATTCTATGTTTCTTTTTGTCTTATCTTTTTTTTTTTGGGTTAGACCCGTGCTATAAAAAAGAAAAACGAGGAAGCTAATGAAGAAGATAAACGTGCACTTGAGGAGTATGAAGAGTGGGAAAATTCTGATGGAGAAAACTCTAAAAAAACCCGTTAATGTTAGTGGTAGAAGAGTGTTTGGTGCAACCGCTAAAGTGGAAGCTCCAAAAGAGTCTAGAAAGGATTCAGATAACTTTTATGACGACAGTGATAGTGACAATGATATGGCTGGCATAGAAGATAATAACATAGAGCCTGTAAGAGATAATGCCTCACCTGCTACAAACACCATTACAGAAACTGAGGTATCTTATTTTTTCATAATGGGTCTTCTTCTCTTCCTTTGAAATCCTTGTGACAAAAATTTATTATTTTACTGTGATTTGTCTACAGAAGTTTGATGATGATGTTGCTGGAAATCCAGCATATAAGACAACATTCGATGTTGCCATGTTTGCATCAGGCTCCTGGAAGAAGGTTTACTTTTGAGTTTTTTACATCATACTTTGTCTTTTTATTCTTTTGTTCAACTCCTTTTGGGGTATGTTATGCAGATGACAGGCTCCAAAAACACAGAATCCAAAAAGGCATCAAAGAAGACGCGTGCATCCATCCCACAGGCTCAAGATAAAAAGGTTTTTCTTTCTGCAAGTCTCATTTGAACTATACTGTTTTTTCATCATCTTCTCTTTCCAACCAGTAGTAGCTTTTGGCTGTTTTAGTTCCTCACCTTTGTGTACTTCTGTCTAAAATCTTGAAAACTGATCGAGAGATGAAGAAAGTGAGGATTCCGAGAGTGAAGCAGAGCAAATGGTGGACAGAGTTTTGACATCTGCCTCAAAGGAAACCTTTGTGGTTCCTTCTCAAGCAGAGCTTATAAACCGTGCTTTTTCTGGTGATGATGTGTTGGATGAATTTGAGAAGGATAAGGATGAGTTTCTAAATCAGGAAGTGCCTATCTACACATACATAAGGTACCTTTGCCTATCTACACATAATTTAAGATCTGTAGTCAAGAAGACCAACTCAATTTGCGCTAAGATGTGTAGTAATATCAATTTTAAAGCACTATTTTGGTTTGATTTTATTTTTAATTAAGTATTTATTAGTATGCCGAGTGTCCTTTCGATGTTTGTATTGGCAAGGAACAAAGTTCTTACATGAACAATGTTAAAGGTTTATCAAAAAAAAATTATAGACAAAATTCAGAAAAACAGAAGAGAAGAGAGATTTGTTCGCGATTTTGTTTTTGCACATTTCATCAAAGCCAGAGCAATAATAGTAATAAAAAAAATTAGCAAAAAGAAAAGAAATTTACAGATTTTTTTTCGTCACTAAGCTCAAGCTTTAAAAAATTAGAAAGAAAAAAATGATGGACCTCCAGAAATCATTGACAAAATCATTTTAATAAGTTTCAAAACAGAATCTCTGCAGTTTTGATGTGAATAATTGTTTGCTAGATGACATTTTATTTGATTGTTTTGGGATGGAATATAAAGTTAATATGTTGTTTTGTTCCATTTAGTTATGTATATATGCTTTTCGATGTTATTGTTGTTAATATGTGAAAACTGAGGATGAGATGTTTGATTAGAGAGGAATTATATATGATTTCATTCAATACAGTCAACACGAAAAAGTTTAAAAAGTTTAGTTACTTCTTTTAGTTTTATTCTTCGAAGAGAAAAACAATTTTCAGAAAAAAATATGTGTATGCAGTTTGGTTCATCTTAATTTCCAGATTACATTTAAATTATTTGATATGGTAAGGTATGAAACTCAAGTAAAATTATGTTAGAAATATAATAATTTATTAATTTATAAAACTATAAATTTATAAAAATATTTTAAATACCATGAGCGAAATTTCCAACCAATATATTTTTATAATAAGTTCAACAAATGCTAAAATAATTTACAAAAAATAATTACTAAAAAATTAATAATTTTTTTATTATAAATTGAAAAATTAATATAAACTTAAGCAAACATATATTATAAACATCATTTGTTGTTACATAATATATACTAATTATTATTATGACATTATTGAAACTTTTTTTATGTTAATTGAAAATATAAATTTTTATTATTTTATCACACTACATTTGATTTTTAATTGAGTTGGCTTGGAGGTGGATGTATTAATTTATTATCGTGAAAATGAGGTGGATGTATTAATTTATTATCGTGAAAATTAGTTATAGTAATAGTATTAAAATCTGATACTCTTAGAAATATAAAATTATTAGTTACTCTTACTTCAGATTTTTTCAACTATATAAAATTGAACTAGAAATCAAATAGAAAAATATAAATCATTACATTTTTCGCTAACTTTTTAATTTAATAATTTTGTGATCTCTAACCAAAAAGTATTAGTGGTCTTTTCAACTTAAACCAATAAATTTTAATAAATTTTTGAATATAATTTTAGAACAAAAACATATTATATTTATTGTTTTGAGTATAAAGAAAACTTTATACAATTAAAAAATTTTAATATAAAATATTTTTAGCGTAAACTTACCCGTCCGTAGGGCGGGTCTACCCCTAGTTTTTGTATAATCTTTTGTCCTATTGAAGCTATAAAATTTAGAGTTGAAAGGTCTTTGCTGGGTAAGCTCTTTGACTCAGACTTACTCTGCTTGGCTGTCACTTAGCAATCATCTTTGAGTCTTTATCTCTTCAAATGCGTTTGTTCAATCGCTGGATTTGGATTGTAAGTAAAGTGCTAATGAATGATATTTTTGCTGTAAACTGAAACTATAATGTACAAGTGATTGAGGTAAAACTCAAAAAAGGAAAGTGTATGGTTTATCTTTGTGATGATACTAGGCACCATCTTGTATGAACAGAATAGAAGACTGATTATTCTTCTTTGATTGCTCAAAAGCTTCACTGTGAAAACATGTGAATTTTCGGAACTGCACGAAACAGTAATAAATTGAGACTTTTGAGTGTACTGATTTACTTTCGCGAAAGAAATTTGTTATAGAAAACAACAAAACATTAGTCCGAAACTAAAATGGCACCACGTGCGGAGACAATTCTAGGCTGCGATCTTTATAATCACTGACCGAAAATGACATGTCTCACGTCTTTGCCCTTGTAAGAAAAATGATGTTTCATTTCACATTTAGCTGCCAGCGAAATGGAAAAACAAAAGTGAAATCTTGATGAACTAATGTGAAAAGTCAACTTAATAAACCTTATATTCTATTTAAAATCAATCAAAAGTTTATTCTGTTAATAGAAGCCATAAATAAACTCTTAACTATTTACTAACATCTAGTAATAATACTTTTTGGTAGTTAACCATTATAAGCACATCCCGACACTTGCTAGGTACTACTACTACTATAACGTTTGGTTTACAATCATTCTATTTTAAAAATAAGTTATCCTAATTAAATGATTACAAAATTAACCATTTGCAACTATCATGAGACCAGTAAAAAGGAGATAATTAAATTAATAATTAAAGTGGGAAACGAATGAAGAAGGTGAGACGAAACCGCGTCTAGGTGATGATAACTAAGATCTTTCTCTCCTTCATCATCATAACAAATCCACAAAGAATGAATCTTCTACGCTCTGTTTGATGATTCAACGCATCCTATCACCCAACCACAAACAGCTACACACAGATAAATAAAGAAAGAAACCTTTTTCTGTTATCATTTTGACTTTAATCAGATTTCTTAATCATAATCCTAATCCTAATCCATCTCCTCGTCTTCTACCTGTTCTTCTGCTATTCTGGTACAAGATCCTCTGTTTTTTCTCTTCTTGTTTCTTTTATTACAGAATCCTCATTCATTGTTTTTTTCTTTCCTAAATGGTCGATGAACATTTTTAAGATGCGACTTTTCAGGAGCTCTTGTCTTCTTTCTTTTCTTGATTAAATTACAAAAACTTATTTCTGATTCTTGATCTCATGAGGGTTTGTCTGATTTCATTATTAATTCGATAATTTTCTTTTAAAAAATTGTTTCTCTGGTTTGATTTGATATTCTTGTCTATTTCTTTCAGTGATCATTGGATGATGAGAAGAAGAAAGTGAACGTTGTGAATAGAAAAGTTTCAACCATTGTTTCATGGGCAATTCATGCCGTGGTTCTTTCAAGGACAAAACCTACGAGGGCAATAACAACAACCTGCCCGAGGAGAATTCCATCACCATCACCCACGATTCCTCCGTTCATTCCCCGACCACAGAACAAGACTTCCCTAAAGAAGACAACAACAACAACAACAAGAGTCCTGTTCTTGTGCTTCCCGTGAAAGAACCTTTTATGCGACGTAACATGGACAACCAAGCTTACTACGTTCTCGGTCACAAGACTCCTAACATCCGTGATCTTTACACCTTGAGCCGTAAGTTAGGACAAGGACAGTTCGGGACCACGTATCTCTGCACCGAGGTCGCAACGGGTGTTGACTATGCTTGCAAGTCTATATCCAAGAGGAAGTTGATATCTAAGGAAGATGTTGAGGATGTTAGGAGGGAGATTCAGATAATGCACCATTTGGCTGGTCACAAGAACATTGTTACGATAAAAGGAGCTTATGAGGACCCTTTGTATGTTCACATTGTGATGGAGGTTTGTGCTGGTGGTGAGTTGTTTGATAGGATTATTCAGAGAGGTCATTACACCGAGAGGAAAGCTGCTGAGTTGACCAAGATTGTTGTTGGTGTTGTTGAGGCGTGTCATTCGCTTGGTGTCATGCATAGAGACTTGAAGCCTGAGAATTTCTTGTTGGTTAATAAGGATGATGATTTCTCTCTTAAGGCCATTGATTTTGGTCTCTCTGTTTTCTTCAAACCAGGTAATGTGTTATTCTCTTCTCTTTCCTTTTTGTAGTTTTGGAGTTTTCACATACTTTAAAAAAAAATATTATATGTAGTAGTTATTCTAATTCATATGGATAAAATGGGGTGAAGAAACTATAAAGTTGCATTGAAATACACAAAATTAGGATCTTTGTGAAACAAATAAAAATGTTAAGACTATAATCTTAGTGAAACCTTATTTAGGAAAACTTATAGCTTGATTTGGTTGTAATGAATTTGATAGTATGTTTTATATTAGATGAAGAATCTTGTTCTCTGCTTATAGTATGTGGTTAAATCTGTGAGCTTCTCTTTGTTCTGAATCTTAAGTAATCTGTTACTCTAAAATTTCAGGCCAAATATTTAAGGATGTTGTTGGAAGTCCATACTATGTTGCTCCTGAGGTTCTTCTTAAACATTATGGTCCTGAAGCTGATGTGTGGACTGCTGGTGTTATACTATATATTCTACTAAGTGGTGTCCCTCCTTTTTGGGCAGGTATGCGTCAAATGTGTGCTCTTAATGCCATAGGCGACGTTTCCTAATGTTTGGTTTGGTGTTTCTTTTTCTTTTTTGGAATCAGAAACACAACAAGGAATATTTGATGCTGTCTTGAAAGGAGATATAGACTTTGAGTCAGATCCGTGGCCTGTGATTTCCGACAGTGCTAAAGATCTGATCAGGAAGATGTTATGCTCTAATCCCTCTGAACGCTTGACAGCTCATGAAGTCATGCGTACGTAATCATTTTATCTTCCAATAGTGGTTGCATGCTTTGGCAAACACATAACTTAAGTAAGACTATATATATCTTTTTGTTTAGGTCATCCATGGATCTGTGAGAACGGAGTTGCACCAGACAGAGCTCTTGATCCTGCTGTTCTGTCTCGTCTCAAACAGTTTTCTGCAATGAATAAATTAAAGAAGATGGCTTTAAAGGTCAGTTTTATATTTTGGAACTTCAACGTCCGTTGTCATGTGAGATGAACTCATATTATTTATCATGGTTAATCAGGTGATAGCTGAGAGTCTCTCAGAAGAAGAAATTGCAGGTTTAAGAGCAATGTTTGAGGCAATGGATACAGATAACAGCGGTGCAATCACTTTTGATGAACTTAAAGCTGGTCTGAGAAGATATGGCTCTACTTTGAAAGACACTGAGATCCAAGATCTTATGGAAGCGGTAAAAATGCATGGGAATATAATATATATACATATATTATTTTATTTCTCTATATAAACAGACAGTGAACATAGTTATGTTGTTGTGTCTTAGGCTGATGTGGATAACAGCGGTACAATAGATTACAGTGAGTTCATTGCAGCGACCATCCATCTGAATAAGCTAGACAGAGAAGAGCATCTTGTCTCTGCGTTTCAGTACTTTGATAAAGATGGAAGTGGTTACATCACCATTGATGAGCTGCAACAATCTTGCGTGGAACATGGGATGACCGATGTTTTTCTTGAAGATGTAATCAAAGAAGTTGATCAAGACAATGTAAAGCTTTGCCTCTCTTGACATGTTTTGTTTTGTCTCTTCATGCTGATATATTTTAAGGATTTTTTTTGTTACAGGATGGACGGATTGACTATGGAGAATTTGTTGCAATGATGCAAAAGGGAAATGCTGGTATCGGGAGGCGAACAATGAGAAATAGCCTGAACATCAGCATGAGAGATGCTTAGTCACTACACACGTCTTTGAACCATTTGTTTGGTGAGGCTCTAAATGTTTCCACGGAATCAATATTTGCAATCTTTAATCACAGAGAAGAGGCTGAAGATAAAACCGGATTCATAGGTGCAGTAAGGCAGCTAAATCCTTGAAGGGTTTGACTTAAAAAAAAAAAAACTAATGAGTGATTGACAAAAAGTGGTTTGTTCTGTTTCATCAGTTAGCTGTGAGGACTATCTCTATTCTCTCTCTCCCTCTCTCTCTCTCTCTCTGTCTTTTGTTTTGTTTGTAACAACTGTTCAAGTTTGGTGACCTTATTTCATCTCATACATTATTGAAAAGCTTTGCTCCTTTTTGGTTCTTGAGAGATCAATCATCTTCCACTAAAGTATAAGTGTTATATAAGTTGCGGTATATGAGGTTTTTTTTTTTTAAGATAGTCGGTTTCTGCCGATTTGTTAGCAAAAACAGCCTCCTGCATCTCAGAATATCTGTGTCTGCATCTGAATCTTCGGCATCTACTGGTAGGTCGACAGTCCGCTTTCGCGGCTGTAGGCCTGTAGCTCCTTCAGCTGGTTCCTGTTTGCTGCAGAAATTATGGTTCACGTTCTCTCCTTCAGCCGGAGTTTCTAGAGATTGCATAGGTCAGATATGTGTCTGAAAGGTACGAGTTTTTTCTACAGATTGAGGACCGAGTTTTCTTCCCGGAGAACAAGATTTTAGCTTCGAATTGTGATAACCTAATATACGCTTTGTTCCAACTGCTTGGAGTATCCTTCCATCGTATCCTTTAAGGATTAGAATTCTGAGACAATTATGGGGTCACCCGTGGGGGTATTGTTGTTTTCTATTACGTAATTTATCTCCGTGATTTTCTTCTGTAAGGCTTCGAGCTGAGCTCGCAAGTTGGTATCGGTCGTGGTGGCAAAGGATTACTCATGTTCATTTCTGCTCATTATTGCGTTGTTCTGGTTTGTTAGGATAAAATAAAGTAAGTTTCTTTATGACACTACATAAATAAGAAGGAGTGAGTTACATATTGAGACACTTTGTTCTCTTTTTTAACACATTCAGACACAACACGCTAGAGGAACACTTTATCATGTTTCTGAACTGATTTGAGACCAATATGCCCCTTATTTCCTTCACCGAGACCAGAGTTGAGTTAGTGATAATATTTTTATATTGTCAAGTTGTCAAGTACCGTACAGTTTTGCGTTTTGTGTTTACTCGGAAAAGTTGTCGTTTGGTTCCTGGAGAGCAGTGACAAACAACAGCTGTCGGATGAAAGCCAATCCAAAGGTGAAGATCAATTTTGGTTGAGAAAGTAGATTTGATAATAAAATATTCCTTCTTCTCCACATATATATATTTGTCTTTTTTCAAAATTTTAAGATCTATAAAGAAATTATAATTGTTACAATAAATTATAATTTCTTTTTCTCTATATTTTAAGATACACTTGTATATATATATATTATATATATTTTAAAAATTATATAAAAATACATGGACATAGAAAATGTGGACGGAAAAAGTGTGGATATGGACAAAAAATACATAAAAAAAAAATGTGGACATGGACATCAAAGTTGGACACTAACACTAAAACATTGAATCCATACTTACACCAAGTTAGTTCTATATTAGTTACTTGTTATTCTTGTTTATTTCACCCTTTAATATGTTTTGCCTATATTTTCTTTTCAAAATATTTAAATCAAATAAATTTATGACTATAAATTATGATTTTTAATTCTCTACATTTAGACATCCGTTTTGGTATATATATATATTATATTTTAACATTTATACAAAAGGTTATTTGAACATAAAAAGTTTGGATAATAATTTTTTTTTTTTTTGAGAAATGTGGACAGCAAAATTGTGGATATGGTAAATTTTGTTTTGATTTTTCATATTCAAAAAACCTGGACATGATTTTATGGACAAAGTTTTGTGAACAGAATTTTGTAGAATCAATTTTGTGTCCAAGGTTCATTTCCAGACATTTCTTCGTAAATTTGTGGACATGATTTTGTATAGGATTTACAGATTTTCCAAGTCATATATTTCTTAGTTTGTTTTTGAATTATACAAGATGCCATGGATGAAAGTTCTTTGGAAGAGTTCTCAATCATATAAAATTTTGTAAATACTGTTTTGTAGATATATATATATATATATATTTTATATATTATATAGGATTCTAAGGACATAGAGTTTGTGGACACAGTTTATGTGGACATACATATTTCATTTAAACATCTGGACGGAAGAGCATCTCAACGGAAGAACACTAAACCTTTAAATTAAATCTCACGGAAGGAGCCATTTTTAAGGCTCCACTGAAATAGTCATGTGCTTTACACCATTTTTTTTTTCACAAATCTGAAGCAAGTCTAAATCCAGTGTTTTCCATACATTACTTCATCAAAAAGAAATCTCGATATGTAAATAAATCAAAGCTTCACTGAGCTTAAATTCATGGAGTTTTCAGTTTGGAAAAATATTAATAGCTAGTCTAATTAGGTTAAAAACAAAGGAACGGCAGAGAAGACTTGGACTTCTTCTCCGTCGGCGGAGGAACGACGGAGAATCAAAAAAGAAACCTTTTGCAGACTGATTCCTAAGATGCATTGGAATTTTTCTTGGCCTTCACCGGAGAAGACTTGGACTTCTTCTTCGCCATTGTTGTTCGTCAAACTGCAGATCCAATTCAGTAAGCTTTTGAGTTCACTTAATCTACGTTCCAGTTGTTGGAAAGAGAGATGAAGAAATTAGAATTTTCTTGGTCTGGAGAAAGTAAAAGTAGATCTGTGTTTTGAATTCTCCTTAAATGAAAACGTGGTTGGATATGTCCAAAATATAAAAATCGTATTAAAAATGATGGAACCATGGTTACTTATGTTTGGTTAGGTGAAGCTTGGTCTGGTCTGAAATGAGGATAAGGAAGTCTTTTGATAAGCATATTGTGTTGGACAAGTGAGAAGTGTCTAAGAAAGTAATTCGAAAGATAGAAAGTGTCTTACAGTGTAAAAAAATCAATAAGAAGTAAAGGAAAAAGAAGATATCAAAAATAGTGTTTTATTGATCTTAAGAGCAGAAGTACAACATAAACATATTGGTGTATAAACCCTAATTTATTTTACGAAATGCTACAGAAGGATGGATAATAAGAAAATTTTTACGAAATGAAAAAGGGGATAATCTCTTATAAGAAGATTTCTAAACAAATTTATATTTTCATTTTTTTTGTGAAGCTACGTTATATATACATATATAGTAAAGTGTATATATTTTTATTTTTATTTATGATTTTTGAGAAAATTTAGAAAAAATAATTAAATTTCTTTGTATAAAAATTTCTATGTTTATATTTTATAAAAAAAACTTTATATGTTTATATGTTATAAAAATTTCCTTTTTTATTTATGTGTTTTTCAAAAAGGAAAATTAAATTAAAAAGTTAACTAAAATCTTATTACGGAAAAAAAGAAATACATTATTAATATCAATCATATATAATATTTTTAGTTCAGCATCTATATAATCAACATCGTGATAATTAACGTAAGCGCGATACATAAGAAACTGACTTCTTAAATAATATGATAGATTTTTTATTTATTTATGTGTGTTTTCAAAAAGGAAAATTAAATTAAAAAGTTAACTAAAATCTTATTATGAAAATAGGAAATACATTATTAATATCAATCATATATAATATTTTTAGTTTATTAAATGTATTTATGTAGTCAACCATCGTAAAAATTAACGTGAACGTGACATATAAAAACTAATTTTTCAAATAATATTATAGAAATGTCACGGTTGGAGTTGCCTATGCATGGTATAAATTTATTGCCAATATTTCCTTTTCCCATAAGAAAATACACTAAAATATAATTTATTTTCTCAAAGTATTTTTATAAGAGCTATATAATTAACGAACTTAGATTTAAAAAAAAAAGAAACAGAAGACCTAATGACTCAGACGCTGAAGCAGCTTCCGTGGGAACTGGAGGAAAATATACTCTCTCGTCTTCCACCTCCATCTCTCGTTCGACTCAGAACTGTATGTCAAAGATGGAACGCTCTTTTCAACGACAAGAGTTTCGTCAACGACCACTTCTCTCGCTCTCGTCCCGGGTTCCTCTTCCTCGGCAGTCCCAAAAACTATTCGATAGACATCATCAATCCCAACAGCAATGATCCTACAACACAGTCGTGTGAGCTACCCTTATCTGCTATGCCTTACCAAGATTTGCATTACCGTTGCACAACCATCAAGGCTTGCGATGAGCTCTTGCTTTTTAACAATAGGTATTGGAACGGTCTTTCAGCTCTCTGGAATCCGTGGTTGAGCCAGTTTAAACTGATCAAGAAGGACGGTGCACAGTTTAATTGTTGCGGCTTAGGATACGAGATTATTGATAGAACCAATAAAGTTTACAAGATTTTGGGTTACTTTGATCCTGACCCTGAGGAAGAGTGCACGAGAGTTGCTATCTACGAGTGTGCCTCTCACGTGTTTAAACATATAGACTTACCTGAACATAAGTGGTTCATGTCTGAAGGTGTACGAGATACTGTGTCCTTGAAGGGAAATCTCTACTGGTTTTCTCTTGATGCCGAGACTGATGAGTACTTCATCCGAAGCTTTGATTTCTCTGTTGGTACTTTCAAACCTTTTTGTCTCCTTCCGTGTCAAAAGGACGGCAATTATCGTGATGAACTTCTTCTCCAGGTTTTTAAGGAAGATCGTTTTTCGTTGTTAAAGCAAAATTACTTAACAAGGAAGATTGAGATTTGGGTAACGAATACGATAGATGAAGAGGAAGTGGTGTGGACAAAAATGATGAATTTGCCAACAACTAACTTTCCGAGGCTGTTTGAACAGTTTTATGGCAAGAGTTACTTCATCTATGATAAGACTCTGTTTGTATGTTGTTGCGAAAATTCTACTTCTGTGCCTTGCATCTACATTGTCAGGGAAGATCTGTGTAAGCAGATTCATATAGATTCTGGGATTTTCCAGTGTTGTCACTGTGTTTACACTCCCAGTTTGTTCCCGGTTCCTTAATTTAAAGATACCATTGAGTGGTTTTAGGAACCAATGGATTTGTTGGAATTTCAAGTTGTTTTGAGTTGATAAATAGTTGAATAGAATATAGCTTAATTTATACAGTTGAATATAGACTAAAACTAACTACATAGATTAAGCTATATTTGAATATGTATCTTCTCCACAAGGCTAACGTGGAGAAGGAAAGGGTGCGGGGTAACACTCGTTTCATTCTCTCTCTCTTGAAAACATAAGAGCATCATTAACCAAAGCATCCCTAATAGCGTGCTTAATCAGTTTTTTATTTTTAACTGGAATGTATAGAATACATTCTGAATGCTTAATTCTTTTTTATTCTATAAAATATTTACCAGTTGCAATGAAAAAAAGGAATGACTATTCCATTTCATTCTATACTATTTCTTTCCATTCCAAAAAAAATATCAACATTTTTTTGAAAAACTATTTCACGTAAAAATAGTTCTGGAACAAATAGAATACTAACTTTATTCCATTGAATTCCACTAATTATTATTTATGTAATTCCACTTCTTCCTTTTATTAACATCCAGTTACGGCCTAAGTAGGATTTAACCATTTCATTAAGAAACTTGTATATTTTGATCTTCCAATGCAAAGTGCTTATTATGGGATGCTTAAAAAAATAAAATATCAAACATTGTTTTTTTTTTTTTGATAAAATTTATTTATTACATAAAATATATTAAAAGATAACATTTTAAACGTAGATTAACTCTAAGCGCCATGACCCATTTGATAGAGAGGATGGGTGATGATAAATCTCAGATTCAAAAAAAAAAGGATAAGCTGGACCAAGAGAACATAAATTCTTGAGGCTGAAATGCAAAAATCAGATTTGATAGGGCGGAGACTCCTTGTTAAGGTAATCATATTATTCATTGACAAATAGAATTAAAATATTAATTCTTGTGTGGTGGAATTTGTAACTGATGCATATACACAAGTCTCAAGTGTTACTTCATATTTGAATTGCATTCTCTCTGCGTCCTCTCCAACTTCACCAGTTATTTCCAGCTTCACTTGTCAAACTCCCATATCACTCCTCCATCCTCTGCAAACACCCCACAAACACACATGTTCACAATTTTATTACAGTGTCGTGTACACCATAACAACACAAATACAATGATAAATAAACTCAATGTTACATAATACATGCCGTAATTATGAATTACCCATTATCACAATTATGCCTTTTAATCACCCAAAAATACAAAGCAAGTATACTAATACTCAAACAATGTTCAATTTCTCCAGAAATAAAACAAGATTCAAGAAAATGAACCATCAAGCAATAAGGGATTGAGTGAAAGAAAAAAAAGGAAGGGAACCTTTGACTTTGTTGTTGATCCAAGACTCGATAAGCATACCAGCACCAATCCCACCGAGGACAAAGCTTCCATAGAAGGCAAGAGCCTTAGGCCAAGGCTTCCTAGGGAGGAAGTAAGCTTCGTACTTCTCCTCAAGTCCCCTCGGGATCTGTTTTCTTGCTCTCGTCACTCCAGAGCTTGGCTTCTTCTTCTTCTTCTTCGTTTGATTCTCATTCCCCCATTCTTCTCCTTTCCATGGATCCTTCGCCTCTTCACTTCCCATCTGCATTTATAGAGACTTAACCGGTCAGATCTTAGGGTTTAAGAAGGACGGAGGTTCGACGAGAACTGATGGTTGAGAAACGATGGGAGTTTTAAGTCAGATTTATAATCCGAATCGTTGGTTTAAAACGAAGAAGATTGAAGGACATAGTATTTTTTCACATCATAGATCAAACGAAAACCAAATAATTTTTTTAACCAAATAATTTGATTGTTAGAAAAATGTGATAAAGCAAAAATTATGTGTATCAATTAGTTACTAGATTTTTATTCTCATTTTTTATTTTCGCAGAATATTTTTCAGCATAATTGTTTGGTATAAAAAAAGGCAAAAAAAAAGGTAAAATTTTATGTTAACCACTTTCATGATACTACTTTTCATCTTTACTACTGTTAAAGGTACATTTTCAAAAATATATTATTCATTAAGTAATAAAAGATTTTTATACTCATTGTTATATTTTCGAATTATACTTTTTCAAATTCGAACTTTTTTATAATTTTTTTTTTTAAATTATTTTTATAGAATTTTTTTTTAAAACTTTTTTTTGAAAATAAAAAATTATATTTGAAACTATTTTAAATTTTTATATATATATATATATATATATTTTTAAGTACTTATTTATATATTTATTAGAATCCTAAATTTCACATTTCAAAACCATTCTCCACTACTCAACTCTAAACCCTAAGTCTAAATTGGTTAACTCTAGAGGTATAAGTGTCTTTTACCTTTTATTAAAAATGAGAGTAAAAGTGATTAGTGTTTTTTTGGACATCAAATTAAAAAGGGGTACAACACGAAGACTTCCCGGGAAGTCACCCATCCTAGTACTACTCTCGCTCAAGTACGCTTAACTGCAGAGTTCTGATGGGATCCGGTGCATTAATGCTGGTATGATCACACCCAAATTAATTAGTATAAACATAAAAATTGATACTACGAACGTAGTATTTATGACAATTTTCCTAAAAAGTAAAAAAAACAACAATGATTTTTTGGATCGAATTTTAACATTTGAATTTAAATATTCATAAGTTAATTTTTATAAATACATATATATATATATAATTAAATATATATTATTCTTTTTGAAAAATATTTATTAATTAAACATATATGTTGTTAAAAAAGAAAAAGTAAACATGTATGACTATGCTAAAAGCCTAAGCTAAATAAAATGTTGTCACCCATCACTCTATTGCATTAGAGATTATCCAGTACCGCGATAGCACCTCTTATCAATCAATAGTTTTCTAAATTTACTCTTTATGAATTCGTTTCACATACTTCTCTATCACATCTTTATATACTGTTTTTTCTTTCCTTGCTACAAACCATAACCAAACCTGCTCAAATCAAGCTCAAGCGATGGCCATGAAACCAAAAGGCAAGTCCATGTCTCCTCCGCCAATGCTCACAAAGTTATGTTCTTCAAAGATATCTCACCATGTCCCCATGAAACCCAGTTATCATCTGATATATTTTTGGGACCCTTATTGGTCTGGAAATTCTCCTCATAAATTTAGTTTCCCCTGATTTTTATTTTAAATATAGTTTGTCTTTTTTTTTTTTTATCTCTCTTAACAACACATTGTCCATGTTAATCTTCACATCGTCTTTCACATGACATTGTTGAATCGACAAAGGAGATGAACGGATCAAACACTTACTCTTTCGCTCATTCAAAGATTTCTATTACAAACTTTTATAGCAGGCAGCACCATGAGAAACTGTTCTTTGATATGGATACAAACGTGATCGGTTCAACGAGCTTAAATCCAAAAAATAGTGGGAGGTAGGCATGTTGACTCCCTGTTGTATGATATTTCATCTTCAGAGAACCCAACCTCAAGGACCCATTTCTATTTTGATAGCGAGAGTAACATAGGTAAGGTCTGACGTGTTTGCTTTGCTTTGCTTTGCATTCTTTTTTAATTTTCAGTTTGTATTAATTGTACTTATACACGGTTTTTCTCAGTTTCCAGGGGAGTGAAGATGGGTCCGCCTCAACTGCTACAAAATATGGAGGGGTGAAGAAGATTGAATCATTAACACTGTGAGAGCTGAATTCTTATGTAATCATTTCACCACCACAAGTTAGCCTCGAACTTAAAACCTCCAGCTTACTCTCTTGCAACTACCCTCTTACAAACCCAAACACTTGCAGGCTGCAGAGTTCTTGTGCACTGCGAAAGTTGACAGCATTGAAAAAGCAAATGGGTGGTGCTACTTCTCATAATCTAAATGCTCCCGGAAACTTTAGCGTAGTTTCTCATCTCTCACGTGCACAGCCTGTCATGATGCAAACATTGTAGTTATTGTAAGGTAATCCAGGTTGTACAATGTTTTAGACGTGCTTTAAAACTTCTGAGAAGGAAACAAATGCACCTAATCCCTAACAAATGTTATCTATCTTCGATGACGAGGTGCCGGGTTGAGATGGTAACAGATCACTCGAACTCTGTTCTGTTTGTGGTTTGGACGCTGAGATGAACAAGCTTACCGATGTCCCTGCCTCATCACTGTCTCAGGCCATGGTAACATCCACCAAATGACCTTTGTTATCTGTTTTTAGATTTAATAAAATGGGATGATAATCATTTAATAAATACTCAATCTCAAACAGGGCGCCGGAGTGGAAGACTGGAGCTGAATCGTGTCTACAGGGAACTGAACGGTTATTCAAGGATTCATTCCATGAAACAAGGATCAGTTTACAGACTCTTCAGCTTCTACCAAAAGCAAACCGGTTTCGGGTTGCTGATCATAGCATAGCCATTTTTTCTCATACAACTCTGACATGTTGGCTCCCTTTTTACGAAGACTGGTTCTGGTTCTATTCATATGAGGATTTTGAAACTAACTGTGACCTCAAAGGTGACCTTCACGGTAAGCTCTCTAATATTTCATATCATCTCTGAGTTACATTGTTTTATGATTGGATTTAGTCTTTAGCTTTTGTTCCTGCATTTACAATATAGTAATTAGTTGAATACAAATAGCTTGTCAACGTTTGCTAATGTGATACTAATTTATTCACCATTCCAAAAATGTCTCTGCTTCTGTTTATGTTTTCATCCTAGGCGTTTTTTGTTGTGTGTCATTGGTTGCTAATTTTTTCGTACTTCACATATAGGATCGCTAAAAAATATATGACTTATTGATTATACTATATTTTTATGAGCATATACTTGGATAGGATTATTGTAAGTGGTACATGAGAGGGTCAACATGTGAAGCTTTATCGACACAGGAACAAAAAGAGCAAGTGAAATGTTGGGCGCAAAATCAAGGTGCACAAACAAACACTTGAATATCCTTAAAAAGATCTATGATAGAAGTATTATTTTTTGCTTAAAGTAACTCAAGATTGTTTTGTTTGGTGCTGCACTCTAAAGCCATTGCTTTGTCTCCTTATGTTAGCAAGCTTCTTGCTCCTTGCTTCTGTTGGTGGGATTACTAATAGATACATATGTTTTCCCAGTACAACAACAACTTCCTTAAATACTTGCAGTCAGGTAAATTTATTATTCAGTTTTGCCATGATTTCACGTGTAAAAAACAAATGTTATAACCGTCTTTGTTATTTCATATGACAGATTGACAGGTATGCAATCTAGCCATGAGTGAGTGAACTGGCACTGTTGTGTGGTGACCAAGCGTGATCAGTGAATAATGTGGTTTGATGTATGGGTTTAGGACTTGGGTTTTACATAGCTGGTGTTGCTGATTTAAGCTGCTACAAAAAGCATAAAACCTTGGCTGATGTGAAAGACTAATATGACTCATAACCTATGTTACATAGAAACGAAGCGGATACGTGGAACCGGCAGCGTATGGAAGCGCAGAAGCGAGATTTTTAAAAAAATTAGGAAGCGGGTACGTATTGGAAGCGTATGTATATATATGATTTAAATTTAAAATAAATCATTTATATTTGTAATAATTATATGATTTCGTATTAAAACTGTGAAATACACATAAATTAAATTATTATATTAATTATTTTTATTACTTTATAATTAATTGACATAATATATTTGAATATATGATTTATCTTTAATAAATATCTCAATGCATAAAGATAATTTATAGTATTAATTTTAATTGTTTTATATTTCTATTCGATCTATTCAATACTATTAAAATTTGGATTTTATATAAATTAAAATTAAAATTTCATATTTTTATTGATATAAGACATTGTGTTTTTTTTGAAGAATGAAAGCGTGATTCCAAAACGGAATCGTAAGCTTCCAACGTGTTTTTAAAGATAATATTTTAGAAGCGTTTTGGAAGCGAGATTCCGTAAGCTTCCACAAGGTTCCGATTCCGATTCCGGTTCCGAAGCGGGAAGCGTACGTCCGATGAAGCTTCCGTGCAATGTAGCTCATAACTGGCTTCATCTATCACATCTGTTCAGTTAACAAAACAGACATTTTGTAAATCGATTTTATTGACAGTTTTCTATTTGTTGTGCATTAAAAACAAGAAAGAGAAAGCAATACAGGAGTTCAACATGGTAGTTATTCAAATATCATTTATGTGGGGGCAAATCACTAGAAAAATGGTGTAATTGCCAACTTAGACCAGGAAATTACACAAACAAATTGGTACACATATTTTAAAGAAAAAGTATCAATCAATTTATAGAATATGTGACGTACCACCAGAATTTTTAAGAAACACAAAGTAACAATCAAACTATAGTATATGTGACGTACCTTCCGAGTGTATATCGACAGTGGGCACACATGTTTTCTTGGCATTGATGGCACATACTTTAAAAAAAAAATATATATATATCATAGCTAATACCTAAGTAATTATGTATTCATCACAATTATCTGAAATCGAAAAACCGAAAACCAAAGAACCAGGTTCAGTTTGGGTTCAAAAGATCCTATCAATTACCCGAGCAAATTCTATATCTGTATAAGCGAAAAACCAAAATCGAATTGAAACTGATAACCAAATGAATACTCGAATTTTTATAATATAGTTTATATAATTATTAATATTAACTATATTTAGATTTAAAATAAATAAATCTTTCTAAAATACTATTTTTAAAACAAAATACTCAAATATTTTTTTTATCAAAGATATTTTAAGTTATCCGGGTTTTTCACAAAAACCCCAAAGTCTGATATTTTATCTGAAACTTTAATTTTACCTTTTTAACCCAAATTAACCGAATAAACAACACCAAAACGGATTAGATTCAAAATTATCTCTGATATTAGTCGGTTCTTAACTTTGTTACCCAAACAAAATCGAAAACCGAAATAACTAAACTGAATCAAATTGAATTTCTTAAATGCCAGAATGAATCATATATTCTAGAACCTAAAACAAAAATAAACCAAAGCGAGCCGATACACGAAATACACGTGCCCATATAGTTTTCAAGAATAAATTTGTTTTTGAACATTAATCATAATTCATATTTATATAACATGGATAAAAAATTATAGGTATTACACAAATTAAATAAAAAATATTAGTCAAAAACCCGGGCGTAGCCTGGAAAAATTCCTAGTATTTATAATGTATAGATTCTTTTGTTAATTATGGACTAAACGAATTCATTTAAGTTTTCAAAATCCTAAGTGATTTTAACTTAGACATGGAAAAATGTGATCGAAATTATTATATACCGCATCACCATTCACTAATGTAGTTTTCCTTCCTGACATATAGTATCCGATTGAGAATCAACCAACGTTAAACTGTATATAATATAGACCAAACCTTTAAGACCTTGTAAATTTCTTCTCAATAAATAACACCAAACTTGAAAGTCTTCTCAACCAGTGGTGACGCCACTAACATTTTGGGTGTGGGACAGTTGCCTTCTATGATATTTATAAAATTGGTGTAGCTGTTTACCAAATTTTAATGCTGCTCCTGTTCATTTATTAAATTACTAGGTTAAGACCCGCGCCTTGCGCGGAATGAACATTATATATATAAATTATTTTATATATTATATGTTTACAATATATTATGAAATAATAAATATATATTGAATAATTAAAAAGTCATTATCTACTACTTATATAATTAAATTGGTGCAAACATATAAATAAATTTTATAAATCAAAAAAATATTTTTTCTATTTGATATGATATATAATTAAATTTAAATGATAGTAGCATATATATGGTATATTTTAATATTAATATTTATTAGATGATGCTTTTTGCTCATATTTTTTTTATCATTTGTATCTGTTATAGCAAAAAGTCTAAATTAATTTCACCGTGGAATTAATTTCTTAAGTAATTTATAATATTTTACAAAATTAAGTTGTCAATATTTTTTTCAAATTTTTTATCAAAAAATGTTCAAAGTAAATTTCAAAATTAAGATATTTATGTATTTTTATATGGTATATAGTTTAATTTAAAATGATACATATTTTTATATATCTTTTATTTTTGATACTTATTAAATGAGATTTTTAACTTATATTATTTTTTAATTATTTGTATCATGTCATAACAAAATTTTTAAATCATAGATTACAAAATTTGAATGTGAAACTTTTAACAGTTTTAGTGATTTATACTCGTTTTAAAAAAAAATCAAAATATAATATATAAATAATTTTTTTAATTTTTATTATATGGTTACTATGATTGTTTAATTTATTTTATTAGCTTAAAATTAAACAAATATAATTATAATACACACTTATTTTTATCAAATCTTTATTATTCAAAATCATTAATTATCATATATACTTTAGCCACATTAGGCAATTCCATAATCTTATTTAAGGAAATAATGAAGCACATTAATAATGTATTTATTGTGGTTTAATAAAAAGCTTATTATATATTTAGATGGACCAACTTATTTCTGTAAGGATTCTAAGAATCATTCTAGTGATGACACGTGGCTACAAAAAATGTTGCAATGTTTCTCAAATAATATAAAGGAAATACTTTAATATGTAACTTTTGTCTCCGCCACTATTCCCAACAACATCCTTAATTGAATAAGGTAACAATTCAGGATCTTTTTTTTTTTTTTTTTTTTTGACCAAAGGCTTATATTTATATATAATGAAAACGAAAAAACAATGTTTACAAGCCCATACTTATATATAGCATGGCTATAGTCCCACCCAAAGTTTTAGCCCATTTGAACCCATAATAATAGAACAGAGAGTGATCCAAGCCCACCCAATGGAAAAGAAAGAGACAGATCGGGTCAAGTTTGCGTTGAGAACCAAAGTTGCATGATGATCGAAGAGATCGCAGGAGAGTCCAATCGATAAGCAGAGATCCGATCCGTAATTTGACGAGTGATGAGAGAAATAATAGCTTCTGGTGATCGAAATTGTTGGTTGTGAAGCCTCTTATTCCTCTCCTGCCAAATCCAATAAATCGATGATTGCCAACAGAGAAGGGTAAGTCGTTTCTTGTATTTGTTTCCTTGAAGAGATTGCATTTGAATCATGGTCTGATCCCAGTTCTGGAGCGGTTGCAGGTCACATCTCCTCCCAATTTCCTCCCATATTGCAAAGCTGAAGGGGCAGTGAAAGTATAAGTGATCTCTAGTTTCAGGCTCCTGGTTGCAGAGCAGGCAAACAACATCCGTCTGGAGACCCCAGCTCCGGAGGCGGTCTCTGGTAGGGCATCGATTCAAGACGAACAGCCAAGTGAGAAAACTATGTCGAGGGATGCCTCCTGTAATCCAAACGCTTTGAGCCCATGGTACTGTTGCTTCCTGACCCCTTAGTTTCTTATAAACCTGACTAGTGTTAAATCTTGATTTCGGCTTGTCATCAATCACCCATTCATAGCAATCTTCTGTATCAGTAAGAGCAAATGTAGTGAAAAAGATGTGGAGTTGTACCATTTTCTCTGACCGCGCCGGGGGAATCATCCATCTCCCATCAATAAAGAGGTCTGAAACAGTGGAGTTTGCATCAATGCCCATACGAGAAGTTTGATCGGTCAGTATAAATTGCGAGAGCTTCCCAAAGGGGGACCAGTTGTCCGACCAGAATCTACAGGATTCACCATTTCCCACTTTCATCTTTATCCAGGTAAAGACTTCATCTCTCAACTTGAATAGCTTGTTAGCCAACCAAGAGTTTGTTGTTGTCGCTTTCATAGTCCAGAAGTTAGATAGGGAACCTTTTAAAACCTCAGTCTTGAACCATCCAACCCATATCGATCCTGCTTGAAAGAACAACAACCAAATTAGTTTTAAACAGCAAGCCTTGTTCCAAGTAACTAGATCCTTCACTCCCAATCCTCCACTAGCTTTTTCCTTAGTCACCACCTCCCACGAGACCTTTGCTGAGTGATGCACATCTAGTCGTCCTTTCCATAAGAATAAGCCGCAGAGAGAATTTATTCTTGTCACACAGGCTTTAGGGAGTAGGAAAGTAGAGCACCAAAAGTTGTTTACACCCGCCACCACCGTTTTTATTAAGAGTAGCCTACCAGCAAAAGAGAGAGTCTTGACACTCCATGAAGTAAACTTTGCTTTAATTTGTTGGATTAAGACCTCACAGTTTTCCGCCGTCAGCTTTTTTGTGCAGAGAGGTACTCCAAGGTAACGAACAGGAAGGGTCCCATTGGGCATTCCCGTAGAGACTTGGATAGCATCAACCTCCTCTTGTGATAGTCCCGAAGCATAGAAAGAAGATTTTTGAACACTGACTGCCAGTCCTGATCTCAACTCGAATTCCTTGAGAACCTGTAAGACATTCTGCACTGAGCTTAGCGAGCCATCCATAAATATCAGCAGATCGTCTGCAAAAGCTAGATGAGTGAGTTTTGATTTGCTGCATTTGTGGTGATATTTTATCTTCAGGTCTGCTGCCGCCTTATTTAGCATCAGCGAGAGGACGTTCATTGCAATGACAAACAGATACGGGGACAAAGGGTCCCCCTGCCTTAAGCCCCTCTTCCCTTTGAAATAACCATGCACTCGTCCATTGTAACCGATAGTGAAATTTGGAGTACATATGCACGCACGAAGCCATTCAGTGAGGATAGGTGGTAGCTGAATTCCTTCAAGGCAGTTGAAAAGGAAGTCCCAAGAGAGCGTGTCAAAGGCCTTGGCGATATCAACCTTTATAGTAATTCTTTTCGGCCCTTTTTTCTTGTGATACCCATTGACAAGCTCTCCAGCCAACACCGTGTTCTCCATAATCAATCTGTCTTTCACAAAAGCCGTTTGATTAGGAAGAATCAGCGCAGGCAAAATAGGTTTGATTTTTCTCACTAGCAATTTTGCAATGACTTTATAGAGAGTGTTTAGACAACTTATTGGACGGTAATCTGTGACAGAGGAGGCTCCCGGGCGTTTTGGGACAAGCGCAAGGATGGTTGAGTTGGCAGAGGCAGGAAGAAAAGATTGCTGGAAGAAATGAGTGATCGCAGTAAGCACTTCCACTCCAAGGAAACTCCAGGAAGATTTGTAAAAAGCCGATGTAAATCCATCAGGACCTGGAGACTTGTTCGGGTTTAGCTTAAACAATATCTTCTGGATCTCCACAGCCGAGGGTATGGTGATCATTGCAGATACTTGCAACTCAGTTGGGCAGAACTCTATTAGTTGAGCAAACCATTGAGGAGGAGATTGATGGCTTGGCGATGATAAGGAGTCTGGTCCAAGGAGGTTTTGGAAGTGAGAGATGGCGTGTAAACTCATCAAGTAGGGGTCAGTCAGCAGGACGCCAGAGGAGAGCATGAATGATCTGATGGTGTTGTAGCTCGTTCTCGTCTGGAAAATCCGAAAGAAGTAAGCTGTGTTCTGATCTCCTTCATGTAACCAATTTACTCTTGATTTTTGTCTGAAGTAACATTCCTCAATTTGCCTTAGGAAGAGCCATTTTTGATTGAGCTGTCGTTCTTCTTCAAACAGGTGAGTGGAAGGATGTTGCAGTGCCTGTACCTGCACAACTTTTAACAAACTGTTAGCTTCGAAAACCCTCTCCTGAATGTTTGAAAAGTTCTCTCTATTTATCTGTTTTAACACTCCTTTAACACTTTTTTGCTTCCAACAGAGATTTGTAAGGGTAAAAGCCATGCTTCCGGCCTGATTCCATGCCTCAAAAACCAACTGGTGAAAGAGCGGATGTTTGGTGAGGTAGTTAAAGAACCTGAAAGGTTTGGTTCCGGCTAGTGGTAGGGGGTGAGCTAGGTCTAGGAGACAGGGGCAGTGATCAGACATTTCAGGTGGGTGAAAGGTTGCTATGCTGTTGGGAAAGAGAGAGATAGCTTGTGAGTTAACGAGTAGGCGATCAAGTTTCTTTGCTATTGGGCTTTCAGGTTGATGGTTGGTCCAAGTAAAAAGGGGGCCTTGAAAACGAAGATCAAACATCCCCATTTGGTGAAGTGTGTCTCTGAACTCTGCCATCTGAGGGGTAGTGGAGTGAACTACAGAGAGGGAGTGTTCAGAGTGGTGGGTGATCTCGTTAAAATCACCACCGAGTATCCAGGGAATGTTTGAGAGGTTTAGCATTTGGTATAGTTGGAGAAGCTCCACCCATAAGCCAGTCCTTTCAACTCTTTCATTTGAAGCATAGATCGATGTGTAAATGAAAGGAGCGATATAAGGGAAACGGACTTCACATGTAACCTGCTGCCTCGATTGGTTCAAAATGGTGACTTTTACAGGGTCCTTCCAGACAACAATGATTCTTCCATCTTCATCAGAGGAGTGGTTTGAAAAGTAATTCCAACCACGACAAAGGGTAGACATAAGAGGGGCTAGATTCTGTTCCTTTATATGGGTTTCTAAAATAGTACCAAAAAGAGGCTGGTGGGACTTTAGCCAATCACAAAAAGGGGCATGCTTGTCCGTGTCATTTAGACCCCGAACATTCCAAAAAAATAGTTTTGTACACATCTAAGAGGTGGGGGGAAACTCTCCTTTAGAAAAGGAAGAGTCAGAAGCCAAAATAGAGAAATGGTTAGGGTCAAAAGAGGAAGAGGAAGAGGAGGGCAGGGTTAAAAAAAGAGAGGAATTAGGTGGTGGTTCACTGGTTTGGATGGGGTTAGGTGGGACATGGGATTGCAAAAGGGAGGAATTAGGTGGTGATAAGGAAGGGTCAGAGCGAGAACGCTTTAGAGACAGCCTTAGGCGTGGGTTGGGGGGACTTTGAAGGGAGGAAAAATCAGGGAGAACAGGCAAGGAAAGATGTTTGAAGGATTGAGGAGAGGGTGATTTTGAAGATACAGGTGGAGGGACGGTACTTGAAGGGGGAGAAATAGTCACTGGGGGAGAAAAAGAAACGGTTGAGGCTGAAGGGGTTGAGATGGAAGTAGGGCCAGGCTTAGGGGTGGGTTGCTTAGGGACATATTTTGGAGGAAGATTGCGGTTTGAGGGGGCTTTTTTGGCAGAGCGATCAGGTGGCGGAGGGGGCTGAGCGAATGGAAGCAGGAGGCAATTCTTTGCAATATGTCCTAACTCTTTGCAATGAGAGCAGGAAGGAGGGAGCCAGGGGTAGGAGACTAGCACTTCCACAACTTCGCCAGATTCTCGAGTAAACTCAACCACATCAGGAGCAGGCTTTGTCAAGTCAAGCTCCACTTTGACATGAGAGAGGGTAAGACTAACCAGGTTTTTAGTAAAGTCATCTGTTTCTTTTGGCTCTCCCACTAATCCAGCAACTAAGCTTAAACCTTGTTGATGGCGCAAGTCAAGAGGGACGCCTGTTAAGTGAGCCCAAAGCTGGATTGATTTTGGCGATGGAGATTGAGATGTATGAACGGATGTCCACTGGATCGTATAGAACATTGAATCACCTACATACCAGTATCCTTTCTCCAGAATCTTCTGTTTGAGGTAGTCACTTTGAATCCTCACTAAAACTGTTCTTTGAGCAGGGTTGTTGTGAATCTCCAGCTTTCTCCCTTTGCCCCACATGTGATTTAGAACGCTTTGTATTTGACTGTAGGGAGGAGGCCTGCCGTTGAAACAACAGACAATAAAGTCCTTATGGAGATCAGCACCTTTCTGGAAAACAGCATCAGGGATAAGAACTGAGGGCCTTCCTGAAGCTGATAGGGTAACTGGAGCCAGGCGCGACAGGGTTTTGTCTTCAAATCGTCGAATCCTTTCAACGAGAGAAGGCTTTGGTGGAGTGGGTTGGGTTTTGCTCCCCTGTGCAAGAGGAGGGGAATCAAGAATTGGGGCAGACGGTGGTTCAGTTTGTTTTTCTGGAAAGGAAGGGAAAGGTGAGTTTGAATCACCAGTATTTGGGTTAGAAGGAAGGTTTGAGGCGTTGTTTGTATGGAGGGGGGAGCTAGACCTAGGGGGAAGGGTAGTAAAGTTTTCAGTTGAAGGGTTTGAATCAGCAGTAGTTACAGATCTGGGAAGGTCAGATCTAGTTTCAGAAACAGAGGAAGGATCCACACAATCCATCTCTGTATCAGTGGGTGAAGATAGCCGATTGGCAGTTGAAGGGGAGGTGATAGAACGAGCCTTAGTATTGGAGGAAGGGGAGGCTAAGGCACGAGCAGTTGGGTTGTTTGGTGAAAGAGGAGGGTAATGAGTGAGAGAGAGGCGAGGGGAGGCACTGGCAGGGTCAGGAGGGTCGGGTGGGCGAGGGGGGATTAGGCTAGGCTCTTCACCGGCGGCGAGAGTCGACGGAAACAGGGCGGAAGCACAGTGGGCAGAAGCCCATGGATTTGACATTGGGAAGCGGGTCAGAGAGAGAGTTGACCTTTAAACATAATCTAACAATTCAGGATCTTCTACCTATGAGATATCACACAATAGGTATAATCATTCCATACACTAACAGCACGAGATCAATATAAATAGATATGATATTGGTTTACCCCATCTAAAGAACCATTCATAATCTTTGACGCCTTTTCACTAACAATTCCTTTTGCTATGGTATCAAGCAGCTAGCATGAATTTTGTTACCACATCAAACTTAACTATAAACTCCACAATCTTTCTTGATCAGTCTCACTAATGTGCAAATAAAATACTACATTCGTTCCCAAAAGTAAGATTTTATATAGATTTCAGACTTATTAAAAATATAATAAATGTTTACAGTTTAATTTATTATTTATTTTTCTATATACTTTCTAATTACTCTCCACCAATTAAATCTAATCAATCCAAATATTTGTGATTAATGTTTTTCATAAATATACAAAAATATCTTAAAAATATATAAAATCTATCTTTGTGAAACAAGAAGAAAATCTTACTTTTGAAAATGGAGAGAGTATATTTTGCAATCAACTAATTATTTGATCGATAAGAGGAAACAAAATGGTTTTAAAATCTTTCTTCTGTAGTTCTAAATGAGGTCATGTTGAGTGAAGAAGATGATGAATAAAGAATAATACATTAATAACAGCTTTACAAGTCTAGCAAACTACTTCTTCTAAAACCAAAACAACACTATCCAAGACCCAATCATCTCTTCCACAATAATCCTTGTTGTGCATCTTACTCCGTCAACCTAACACTAGCTCGACATGTTGGGCATGTATCAGCTCTGAGGAACCAAGTGTCCACACACTTCCTATGGAACACGTGTCCGCAACCGGGAAGTCTCCGACACCATCGTCCCTTTCTGAATCCATCAAGGCAAACAACGCATTCGCTTCCGTCTGGTCTGGCTGGTTTGGAAGTTTTGAATTGGGGAAGCTTCTGCACGAGTGTGGAAGATAATCCACCAGAGGGTTCATCTTGGGGATCATCTGGGGGATCATCTTGGGGATCAAGGAAACTAACGTTGGAAATTGATCTTATAATGCTTAATACTGAGAAAGAAAGAGACAAATATGGTGAAGAGAAGATGATGAGAGCATGCATCAAAAATACACAAGAATTACATGAACAAGAAAAAAAATACACAGGAATTACATGAACAAGAAAGAAAAAAAGGAGAAGGAAATTCAAAGGTTTGTGTGTAAGACAACAAGTCACTGGGTCAGAAATTATTAACCTCAGATCATATGGGTTGTGTGATATGTAATAGTAGATTAGGGTTGGTAGTATAAATATGTAAGCATATCGTAAGGAAAAGGATAATAGAGTGAAAATTAATCCGAAAGTGTATGAGGAAGATAATCCACCTGAGGGTTCATCTTGGGGATTTGGTAGACTACTGTTGAATATTGATCCTATGCTTAATCCTGAGAAAATAAAGAAACAAATATGGTGAAGAGAAGAAGATGAGCCTATGAAAAATACATAGGAAAACATGAAGAAGAAGAAGGTCACGTGCAAGGTCAGAAATGACTAAACCCAAAGCATATATATGGGACGTATGTGGTATCAGTATGTAATTAATTAGTAGATTACGGTTGATTGTATGGAATAAGGATTAATAAAAAAGTGTAGGAGGAAGATAATCCACCTGGGGGTTCATCTTGGGGATTAGGGAGACTACTGTCGAATATTGCTCCTATGCTTAATCCTGGGAAAAGAAAGAGACAAATATGGTGAAGAGATGAAGATGAGCCCATGACAAATACGTAGGAAACATGAATAAGAAGAAGGTCACGTGCAAGGTCAGAAATGATTAAACCCAGAGCATGTATATGGGACTTTATGTAATAAGTAGATTAGGGTTGATTGTATGGAATAAGGATTAATCAGAAAATTTAGAAGGAAGATAATCCACCTGAGGGTTCGTATAGGGGCCTGGGGAGATTACGTCGGTGAAGGAAGAGGAAAAGGAGGAGGCTAAGGGGAAGAAGAAGACCGGCAGTGACGATTACGATAAGTGTCATTGTAAACCATTTACGAATAGAAGGGCAGACTTTTCATTAGATACAAGAGATAATATATACGCACATAAGGCGTGAGAAAACCCTAAGGTGACCAAAACAACTGTAGCAACAATTAACAAATAAGAAAACATACAATACATATATTGTAAAAAAAATATTTTGGACTGCTTCCAGAATATATAAACAAAAAAATAAAATAAATAACATTTATCCTTTGTTGTAAAATAAAAAATAAAAACCCTAATAACTACTTATTTGACCTAAGTCTCGTGGGTTAGAAGTTACAGTTGGAGATAATCTGGACTGGCTGTGGATGATACATGGCCGCAACTCCGGCGTCATTGCTCCCAGAAGCTTTCACAATGAAACCCATTGTTCAAGCGCCATGGTGAGTTTTTTTAAATCGAACTTCCAGGGCATGATCTCTGTATTAGGGTTTAGCTTTTGTGTTATGTTCTATAACCGCTTTCACTATATATATCCAATATTGGAACCTACGTCTTCCCATCGTTGTAATATCTCTTGATGATTCACCGTGCATGTGCTTCTTCTTCTACTAGTTGTCGATGCAGTGTTAAGGCTAGAGAAAATCATGGATCAAAGAACAAGTGCACTAAAGGATTGTGGGATCTAAATATTCCCTCAGAGCTCTTGGAGGAGATACTATCCCGCCTCGGAGTAAAAGACAACATAAAAGCTTCCGCTGTCTGCAAGGCATGGTGTGAAGCAGCTGCTTATGTCAGAAAGTTCAACCCGCTTTTCTATGGATCAAAAGAGGGAGACTATGGTGATTGGTTTTTGTTTTAGTTTTTGGTTTTTATTTTTTTCAAAATCACTTTTTTAAATTAAGTTTTAGTTTTTAGTTTTTAGTTTTTATTTTTGTAAAAATTATTTAATTTGCCAATCACGATTTATAACAAACTAGTGTTTGACCCCGTACTACGTACGGGAAAATAGTTCTAGAAATTGTGGGTAGTAAATCTACGAAAAACTAACAGCAATAATAAGCTAAACTACCTCTATTTACCATATTACCTTTAATCTCGTCACACACAACATCACAATATGCCATCTTCACGTTTATTAATGGCAAGGTCAGTTAGTTTTACTTTGTCATATATCTATGATAAACTGAAAAGTTCACCCAACTTAATAACATTAAAAAAATTAACAATGAGATTAGAACTTTCCACATAAACAAAAAGAGATGTGTTAAATATTTACCTTTAGTATTCCGTAGTCTGATTTTTAGATATATTTGTGCAGTGTTGTTGCTCATTCCTCTTCTTTTAAATAATCCATAAGAAACACTTCAAACAAAACCAAACCCTTTTTTTAACGACTAAACCAAACACAATCATACAAAAATAATAGTAGTATTACTCTGAGAAGTAGAGAAAGATAACTTTGACTGAAAAAAGAAAGCATAAAGTTATGTCGAGTCTTGATGCTACACTCAACCAAAAAAAAAAACGAAACAATTGGAGATTAAGAAAGATAACAAAAGAGGATGAAAACAGAGAAATTCGGAGAAGATAGAAAAAGAAAGAAAGTTACTTATTTGATTTTCTTCTGAGAATAATTAGTTTGAAATCATGCCATGAAAATAGGGAACATGGAATTCTTTACAGAGATAGTTATTTTATACAGTTATTTGATTTTGTAATGGATTTAAATTTTAATTATTATGTTGATGATTAATTAGTTTTTATTGAATTAAAAAAAACATTTTCCATGTGTCACAATAAGATTGGTTGAGTGACTTTTGCAAACAATAACGTGTTTTGCTTTTTGTATTTTTCATTTTTTTTTTTAAGTTTTTCCACTTGTCATGTTAGGATTGGACGTGCGACTTGCGCTTTAGTATATAAGGGATAACTTCCCTAAACTTAGAATAACTAGTTTTTCAAAATTTTAACTAATTTATGAACTTACCCAATAAGTGGCGCTTTTTACCCAGCCAAATGCGTAGCTTTCTCAGCCGCTCCTACATCAACTAGTTGCTTGGTGGTCTCCTTCAGCCAATTAGGTTACAAAGATTCTTTGTGATCGCTACTTGGTGACCTGGTGAGACCGTATGGACCATCTATAAACAAAAATACACAGAGAAGAGAATCTATCATTTCGTAATAATACTAGAAATGATAAAAATAAATTAAATATAAATTAAACTTAACTTCGCCAGTGTGAACACGTTTATACTAATCACTAAGAGCATCCGCAATAGGAATCCTTAAGAAGGAGTCCTTAGAAAAAAAATAATTAAATAATCGATGGACTCCACTAAAAATTAAGGATTCATTCCTTAAAATTCTTAGATAAGGACTCTTTCTTAGTGAATCCTTGCACTATTTGCGGATCCCGACAACATGTGGCGACCCGCGATTGGTTGATATTTATTTATTTTTTATCTAATAAAGAAAAAAAAAATAATACTAAAAAAATCAAAATACACTTTTTCTAAAGACTCCCTTTGAGTAACACTATTGCGGGTGCTCTAATAAGACTATCTCCAACAAGACATCAAATTTGGTGTGATTTTATCTCCAACAAAACATCAAATTTAACACTATCCCACCAAATTTGGTGTAATGTAAATAGTGTTATACCAATCATCACACTAAATCCTTAAAATACATATTTTAATATGTTTCATTTAAAAATATAGTTTAATTACTATCAAAGTTGTAGTTAAACATAAATATATTGTATTGTTTTTATTTTAAATTTATTTTTCACATTTGATGTAATAATATTCATCACACAAAATTTCTAAAATATATTTTAGTATGTTTCATATAATAATATAGATCAAATACTATCAAATTTGTAATTAAACATAAATAATATTATATTATTTGTATTTTTAATTTATTTTCATATAATTAAAAATTTAATTTTTATTATTTTATTCAAAATAAATTAGTAAATAACTATTATTATTTATCACTTACAAATAATAAAAATATAGAATTTTTAAAACTGAAAACATCAAATAATATATAATATTACTTTTGGTGTAAGATTTGGTGTTATTGTTAGAGATGACAAAAAAAAAATTGACACCAAAACACTAAATTTGGTGTAATTTCAACACTAAATTTTGTGTCATTGTTGGAAATGTCCTAAGTGTTGGGTTATAACATGTTGTGTTATTATAGATGAAAAATATATAATATACTTGTGTTTTATATTATTAAGGTAAATCATTTCGTAACAATAATACTATTAAAAACAATTAAAATAAATTAAATATAAATTAAACTTCACTTAACTTCGCTGATGTGAACACGTTTATACTAATAACATGTTGTGTTATTAACTTATTATAGGTGAAAAATATATAATTGTGTTTATATTTAAGGTAAATCTTATCGAAAACCCTGAAGAAATTTTTTGACCAAAATAGTCCATAAATAAAAAGATACCAAAATAAGTTTATTAAAGAACAAAAAAAAATTAAAGTACCATTTAATGATATACGTCTAATATAAATAAGTATTTTTATTTTTATTTTTAATATTGTCCAAAAGACAGTCGTATATATATTACTCACCGGTAGATTCGATGGTTGGATCTACGGAGTTGATAGGAAGCGGTGGTGATGCATTGGCCTCGTGACACGTGTACCTTCGACGGTGAGGATGGCAACACGTGTCCAAGCATCAAAAATTGGATCTGCGAGGCGGCCGAATCTACCTTCTTTAGGTTTTTAGGGTTTCTCAAGTTGGGCCGTAGGTCTAGGCCCAATTGAGGATCGGGGTTGCCCGTTTGGTTTGTTGGGCTTTAGTGTGAGTTTTTGTACTGGGTTTGGCCCGTATTATTAATCAAAATCATCCGGTTGGAAAAAAAAAATATTACTCACCTAATAGTAACACAACAGTTGTTCAAAAACAAAAGTAAGTAACACAACAATCCCGAAATTATTATTATTTAATAATATCTGAAGGTTAAATTAAGTTGTATCCATTGACACTGAAGACATTGGGCCGAGATTAGGTTAAGCCCGTGAGCCCAAAAGCTAAAAAAGGGCAAAAACCGGTTCAAATTGAAACCCTCGATTTCGCTAAAGCTTTGTTCCAATTTGTGATTCGGTGGAGGAAGGAGGACGACGAAAAGAGTGTTTTCCAGTCACTGCGAAAATTCATCAACCTTGTCGTCTCTCTCCCCCTATCTACTTCTTCCCTTTCTTCCGCGAGGTATCTTCTCGATTTGTATTCGTAATTCCCAATTTTTTATTATTTGTAACGAATCCGAAATTCGCGAGTAGAGGTTTTGTAAAATCGTATTCTTTTGTTAGAAATCTGAAATTGACTGCGTAAATAGACATTTTTTCATTTCAATTTCTTTGTTTGTTATTAACCCCTCGTCGAAATGTAGAGGCTTTATTGGCATATGTTTACTACTGTTAAAATGAAATTTGAGCATTGGTTTATAATGAAGTTTAGAGATGTGAGAAGTCAAAAAGGCAAAGGTGCAACCTTTTTGCGTTTTCTTGAAAATGGGTTCTTGCTTTGTTATGCCTTCACTTGTCTCTTTGCTTTGAGTTTTCCTCTTCGTTGACACTTGGACTATGCTATATTTCTTGTTTATATAAAAGACTGATGCTGCTGAAACGCTTCTCCATCTCTTATCTTGTAGATTTGTTGAATTTATCTCCCCTACTAAGGCCAATGATCAATAAACCCATTTTAAGATGTTCTCCTTAGCTCCAACTTGTTTGTACTTCCAACTTGTTTGTACTTCTCTAGTGTGTACCAGATTTACCTTTTCTGATTTGGGGGTATACCTAAATATATTAGCTTCAATGCAACCTGTGTTCATTTCTTTTGTTTCTATGCAATTCGTATTTGAAAAAATTCTTGTATGCGTGAATTGGTATAGGTATGCTGATATAATGGATTCGGCATTGGAGAAGATAACAGAAATGGAGAGTGAGAGAGTTGAACAGGGCACAGACAAGGAAATTGAGACTAAAGAGCAAACTCAGGATAACGTTGTGGAAACCAATAAGGAAACTGAGACTGACGAGCAAACTCAGGATACTGTTATAGAAACCAATAAGGAAGTTGTGATTGAAGAGCAAACTCAGGATACTGTTGTGGAAACCATTAAGGGAATGGAGACTGAAGAACAAAGTCAGGATACTGTTTTGGAAACCGAGGATAAGAATCCAGGAGAGACAGTCGGAGAGGAAGATCCAGTAAGCGAACATAAGGATCCTCCTTCTCCCATGATCACTGAAAAGGAGGCCGACGATGATGATGATGTACCAAAGATTGATGATGAGAAGAATACCCAATTAGAGACTAGCCCGCATCTAAGTCCTCCTTCAGTGGCTCTTGATCCTGAAGAAGGGTTAAGCAAGGCTACTGTGGAAGACAATGTTGAACGGAACATTGGGTCCAGCGAAGTAAGTTCGGGTGTCTTGAAAAGTGACACAATTCAAGACACAGATTCTGTCATGGTTGACAAAGATACTCCAGTAGTCCATGACGAAACGGCCACAGTAACTTATAGCAAACTCTCAGAGGAAAAAGGATCGCCACATCATCATGCTAATACTGTGACGGATCAGGACAAAGCTACAGAAGAGCAGGACATGGCATCTTCAGGAGAGTTGAACGTGATTACAGTCACTCCTGATACCAAACTCTTGGAGGACAAAGGATCACCCCTTCATCATGCTGATACTGTGATGGAGCAGGACAAACCTGCAGAAGAGCATGACATGGCATCCTCAGGAGACTTTAACGAGACTACGGTCACTCCGGATACCAAACTCTCGGAGGACAATGGATCACCCCTTCATCATGCTACTGTAATGGAGCAGGACAAACCTGCGGTAGAAGTAGAACATAACATGGCATCCTCAGGAGACCAAAACGAGGTTACAGTCACTCCTGATACCAAAATCTCGGAGGGAAAAGAATCGCCGCATCGTCATGCCAATTCTGTGATGGAGCAGGACAAACCTGCAGAAGAACATAACATTGCATCCTCAGAAGACCATAACGAGATTACAGTCACTCCTGATACCAAACTCTCGGAGGACAAAGGATCACCGCTTCATCATGCTGATACTGTAATGGAGCAGGACAAACCTGCAGAAGAACATAACATGATATCCTCAGAAGATCATAACGAGTCTCCAGTAACTACTGACACCAAAGATGTTGAGGAGAACAATGAAAGGCTAGACAAGGGCGAGGCTAACAATATGAACTTGGCTGACCATGTAAGTGAGCCAGTGGATCATGATGAAGGAACCACAACGGAGAATGAAAAAGAGCCAGATGTGCCTGTTTCTGAGACCGAGTCAAATCTGGAGAATAAGCCATCCGAGCCTCTCATAGAAACCTCAGTAAACGTGGAAAAAGAGCCAGACATGTCTGCCACTGAAAATTTGACAGAAAATGACCAAAACTCTGATGTGTTGGCTGCTGGAGTTTCGGGAGACAGTGACAAAGGGTTATCTTTCTTGCCGGCTACCCAGACTTCACCTAACCATAACGAAGGAGTTGCTACACTTGAGGCTGAACGTATGGAAGACATGGAAGTCGACGTCCCTGATTCTATTTTGGTTACTGATGCTAGTATTGACCCTCCAAATAACAACGATGTCAGTGCCGAGGCTCCTACTAATGCTGAAAATAAAGATTATTCTATAGTATTAGTACCTGAGGGAAGTGATGCTGATAATGAGAGTGCGTCAGTGAGACATGAACCTGGTCCTCGTGTTGCATCTTCTGATACGAAGTCTGAAGTGGGGGCAAGTGGTGGTTTGAATAATGGGGTCCATCAGATAGGTCAGCCATCACCTGGTTTGGATAGGCCCATGAGCCCAAAACGCTCTTTCCTGTTGGATGATTCGTCGGAGGGCTATGAATCTGGAACGGAGGAGGATCAAGCTGCTTTTATGAAAGAACTGGGTCACTTCTTTAGAGAGAGAAACATGGACTTCAAACCTCCAAAATTTTATGGAGAGGGACTAAACTGCCTTAAGTAAGCTTTCTCCCCCATCTTATTGTGTTTTAAGAATTTCAGTGGAAGCTGAATATTTTCATTCATTTTCTTTGGCGCAAGGTTGTGGAGAGCTGTGATTCGATTGGGCGGTTATGACAAGGTACGTCCCCACTGTCAATGCGCCTGATGAACGATATAGCATCTTTGTTGACGAGCAAATGTAGCCCCTTTGCATTGCATCCTCTTGCATGATTAATTTATGCTTTATTTTGAATAGGTTACTGGATGCAAACTATGGCGGCAAGTAGGAGAGTCTTTCAGGCCCCCAAAGTAAGAAGAATTTTGTCATTTACCATTGGCCTTGTTCTTTTCTTATTAGTTGATTTTATCTGCATATTCCCAAGAGTTTGTTCAAATTAGTTGCTCACTTGCTTGGCCAGGACATGTACAACGGTGTCATGGACTTTCCGAGGTTTCTACGAAAAGGTGAGAGATTATATGCTTCACTTCCCTCTTTAAGATAATTTAAATGATTGAACAGAGAGCAAGTGTGAATCCTCTGGAGATATATTTCCTCAATATCCATTGACATCTTGTAACGTTATGTTATATATCGTTTCTTATTTTATTTTTTTCAGGCTCTTCTTGAATATGAGCGGCATAAAGTCCACGTGGGTGAAGTACAGATACCCCTTGCTATTGAACCAGAATCAATGAATATTGATAATCAGGTAAGTTTCTTGAACATTATATTATGCGTCTGTAAGTTTTTTGTTTGATCTTCCTCTTATGATTAGTGTTTTGTGTGTTTATAACTTAAACCTGCGGTCATGCAGGCTTCTGGATCTGGTAGAGCGAGGAGAGACGCAGCAGCACGTGCTATGCAAGGTTGGCATTCACAGCGTCTTAATGGGAACGGTGAAGTTAATGATGACCCTGCATTTAAGGTCCGACAGAATCTTGTATCTTTCAACTCTACATCTTTGTTGTTGTCATTATCTTCTGAACCGCACGCTATTTTGTAACTGTAGGATAAGAATTTAGTTCTTCATCAAAAGCGCGAGAAACAGATAGGAACATCCCCTGGTATGAGTTCTGTTCGATGAAGAAATCTTTGTTTCCATTTGTATTATTGAAGCTTTGACTCAGTTTATTGCTTACATTCTCACAATATCATCAGGGTTGCTTAAACGCAAGAGGCTATCGTCTACTGAACATGTTGCAAAACATTCCATCCAAATGTCTAATCCTATGTATGGTTATTAGTTTTGTACGCTGAGTTTTTTGGGAGATGATACTTCACATTTGAATCCTGATTCCGTTTTGTTCATCTTCTTAGGTTGGATGTGACAGTTGTTGATGTTGGACCACCAGCTGACTGGGTAAAGATTAACGTACAGAGGACGGTATGTTACTTTCTTGAAAATCTGAGAAATTAGTTTTTATATTATATTAATTAGTATTCTCTTCTAATATCCGCAGCAAGATTGCTTTGAGGTGTATGCATTAGTCCCAGGACTAGTCCGTGAAGAGGTTTAGCTCTCTCACTCACACACTTGGAACAGAATCTGTGTACTTCTCTGTTTTGGTTACGTATCAACAACTTATCTTGGCAAATAATAACACAGGTCCGAGTCCAATCAGATCCGGCAGGGCGGTTGGTAATAAGTGGCGAACCGGAGAACCCTATGAATCCCTGGGGAGCTACTCCTTTCAAGAAGGTAATGCTCCTTAGGCAAATTCAACACTTATATATAGATTGTTGAGTGACATTTTTGTTAAATTTCTCTTGAATTGTATGTAGGTCGTGAGTTTACCGACAAGAATTGATCCTCATCATACATCGGCTGTGGTGACCCTGAACGGCCAGTTGTTCGTCCGTGTGCCACTCGAGCAATCTGATTAGAAACATTTTTACAGTTTAACAAAGCCTTGCAGATCCAAGAGAGAAGGGAGAAGAATGTTTAGAAGTAGTTGTGAGGATCTTTTGTCTGTATATTATCATATGATTGAGAGCATAACACAACCTGAGAACCCACTTTAGGATAACTTTAATTAGGTCATCTAGTTTATCATCTCTGTTCTCTTTGATTAAATTCTTAAAAATCAACATTTATATGTACCACAAGTTCTTTAAACATTTTCTATTAAGAAACACAAATCTACAACCTTTTTAGTATTTGTGTTCTCATTTACATTTGGTCTCACGTCTTTGTGTTTGTGTAGTCTCCATAAGAAAGCCTTGATCATGTTTGGTCTTCTACTTGCTAAAATGTTAACGAGTGTTATCTGCATGATCATTAAGGCAACCTTATCATTTATCAACGATAACATCTAGATATCCAGAAGCACAAGGATTTCTAAAACTGACATGATTACAATTAGATTCATGCAATTCAAACAACTTCCATGGTGACAGGTCTGAGGGCCCAGTCGACACCATTGGTAGCATGACCCATCAACTAGAGCAGGAAGATGACTCGATCATCGCAAATTGAAAAGCATATATGATCCATACAAATTGTATGATACAATCCATCTCTTATGATGGTATCAAAACTTAATGATGCATATTAATTTATACTCATATATGACAGTAGACTAAAGACAAGAGCTCCTGGTTTATTAACAAATAGAGCAGGAGAATTCAATGCAACAGATTATTTCATTTTACCTATCATTCTTTTTTTTTAACGTTGGGTAACACATTACATCATCATATAATCTTTAAATCTATTACATATGATGATCAACTACCTGCAACATATGCGATATTGATGAACATCTTCACGAATAATGATTTCACGATGAAGCTCTCTCCGAAACACTTAAAACCACGGACGGTTCTGCATGTACAACATCCTCGATGGACTGGCTATCATTCGGTAGAGCTGAACACGAACACGAAATGATCCAAATTGAACACAAACCAAATTAATAGTTTGCTAAATCTGGTTAAGGACATCATTTTGATTTGTTGAAACTTAAAAGTTTTTTTTTTTTTTTTTTTTTTGTCGGGGATTTATTTAGATATTACAATTATGAGAAAGATTACAAAGACGATTCGATTACCGACAATACTACCTGCCTTATGAGGATCTACGCCTAACTGCCTCATTTGAGCCGTCCTATGAAGATCACGCCTGACCGGATTTACTTGCACCATGTTGAGAAACTCTTGTAAGCCTTTCTTCCGTAATCGCATAATTGTTGAATAAATCGCTTGTTCCGGGAATTGAAACCTGGATTTCCTGTGCAATCTGCAAGAAATTGCATAGTCTGGGATTTGAACCCCAGACCTGGGTGTAGAAGCCTTTGAACCATAACCACTAGGCTACGGTGCTTCCACAAACTTAAAAGTTTGTACTGTATTTTCTTTTGTTAGGACTTATGATTGTTGAAGATAATTAAATTTTCATCAGTTTAGTGCTGAAGGATATTTGTCTTCCTTCAAATAAAGAAAAGTATTATATCATTCTGGCTTGTAAGGAAAGGGGTAACCCAATGTTTAATATTCAAAACGATTCTATTCTTGTTACATTGATGTTCCAAATCCTTGCATATATAACAATAATTCCCAATATGAAAACTTCAATTTCTTCTTATAGAAACAAATATTTTATTAAAGCATAATTGGTCAAACTGAAAAAGTAAATTCAAATAAAGGTGGTCGAATTATTCAACTTTTTGAGTAGAAGATGTGTTGGATCTCTGTCAGCCAATTAAAATCATTATTAAATAGAGCAGGAGGCTTCTTACTCGGATCTGCTCTAAACGCGCCGTCTCTAACCTCCTCCGCCTCCTCTTCATCTCCCGCCGCCATGGAAACTCACAAAACCAAGGTCTGCATCGTCGGAAGCGGCCCCGCAGCGCACACGGCAGCGATCTACGCAGCTAGGGCGGAGCTCAAGCCTCTCCTCTTCGAAGGATGGATGGCTAACGACATCGCTCCCGGCGGTCAACTAACCACAACCACCGACGTCGAGAACTTCCCCGGCTTCCCCGAAGGCATCCTCGGCATCGACATCGTCGAGAAGTTCCGAAAACAATCGGAGCGATTCGGCACCAAGATCTTCACCGAGACGGTTAATAAGGTTGATTTCTCCTCGAAGCCGTTTAAGCTGTTCACCGATTCGAGAACCGTCCTCGCCGACGCCGTGATCATCTCCACGGGAGCCGTGGCGAAACGCCTCAGCTTCGCTGGATCTGGTGAAGGCGCCGGTGGTTTCTGGAACAGAGGTATCTCGGCGTGCGCTGTGTGCGACGGAGCTGCTCCGATTTTTAGAAACAAGCCTCTGGTGGTTATCGGCGGCGGCGATTCGGCTATGGAGGAGGCGAATTTTCTGACTAAGTATGGTTCTAAGGTTTATATAATCCATAGGAGAGATACCTTCAGGGCGTCTAAGATTATGCAGCAGAGAGCGTTGTCGAACCCTAAGATTGAAGTGATTTGGAACTCTTCGGTGGTGGAGGCGTACGGAGATGAGAACGGGAAAGGCGTTCTTGGGGGTTTGAAGGTGAAGAATGTTGTCACTGGTGATGTGTCGGATTTGAAGGTGTCGGGATTGTTCTTTGCGATAGGGCATGAGCCGGCGACGAAGTTCTTGGATGGGCAGCTTGAGGTTGATGAAGATGGTTATGTGGTGACTAAGCCTGGTACTACTAAGACGAGTGTGGTTGGTGTGTTTGCTGCTGGAGATGTTCAAGATAAGAAGTATAGGCAGGCTATTACAGCTGCAGGAACTGGTTCGTTCTTTGCTTCTCTTTTTACCCTTTGAAATCATTACTGAAATGTATCATAGAAGCAGCATCTGATATGCTGTGTGTGCTGTTATCTATTAGCATAATGTATTTGATAGTTAGGTGTTGAAAGTCATTAGCTTTTTATGATGGGCCCTTTAAGTTCTCAAAGTGACTTTTTGTATATCATTTGATTTACTTAACAAAGAGTAGGGTAGGCATGATTTGTGTTTCCTATAGAGTGGTTCATTTTTTGGCGTTAGAAGCTTCTCAACTATTCTCATACACTGAGAAGACACTGTAATGGTCATTAGTTGATCTAGGTAAGATGTCTTGAGAGCCTGCAAGTTAAAATTAGACTATTTCAGGTATCGATATAAAGTTTTTTCATCTTGCTACAAGAAGAACCAGGCATATTTAGCTATCTTCACTGCTGACGAGCAAGTTGAAATCATATTGTTTCCGTCAAACCCAGTTTTTGGATACCTTTTTAGACAGTGATTTTATCTTTTTAATTTCCACTTTCATATGCAACACTGATCACAACTTACGGATTGGTGCAGGGTGTATGGCGGCCTTGGACGCAGAGCATTACTTACAGGAGATTGGATCTCAGGAGGGAAAAAGTGATTAGAGAAGGTGTCGGTGAAGGACCCATTTATAAGCTTCTCTCTATTATTTGCAGTGTCATTTGCAGAACTGTGGAAAAGATAATCTTAATGAGGGAGTATGAGTAGTAGAGTTGTAAGCGTTTGCAGTTGAACTTGATTCTGGAGTTTGTGCCAAGTTGTAACTCTTTAGTGGGTCACAGATTTGAGCAATCTGCTCTTCATTTGTTCCTCAGAACCTCATGTGAGGGCATTTTATCTGATATGATTATGTAAACTCAGTTTGAGTTGAACCGGTTGGATTTGGAGTCTCTATAGCTCAATAAAACTAAAATGGGTTTCTAGAAATATTGGTCAATTATTTAGAGAAAACGATAAAAATATATAATATTGTTTGTAATCTACACCACTTAAAATTTAATTATAACATTTAGACATAGTTTGCCTTTTTATTGCGTTTCAAAATTCATATTTTAAAAATACTTAATAATTCTTTCTTATCAAAATTAAAGAAGATTATTTTTATTATTAAACAATTTACCTTATCTTAATAATATTTATATTTTGTAAAAGTTATTTTAAAACATACGTATATCATTATTTTAAGACATTTATAAAGTATTACTCCCTCCAATTCATATTATAGTTTATAAACAATATTTGAAATCATCTAAAACTTTTAAAAGAAAACTAAAAAAAGTAACAAATAAAAAGTATCAAAATCTTTAAAATATTCTAAAATATCTAAATTAGTTTAACATATATAAAAATAATACGTTTAATTAATTTCAAATATTTTTTAGATTATTTTAGTTCAATTCACAGCTCTTAAGACCCGTTCCAATAATCTTTTGTAACGATTCCTATGAGATTTCATGGTTCGGGTTAAGGTCGGGACAACCGTTTAGGGTAAACTAAAAACTCCCAGGCCTAAGCAGAGCGAGCAGGAGGAGAGGCTTTCTACTCGGATCTGCTCTCTCCACGCCGCCATGGAAACTCACAAAGCCAAGGTCTGCATCGTCGGAAGCGGCCCCGCAGCGCACACAGCAGCGATCTACGCAGCTAGAGCCGAGCTCACGCCTATCCTCTTCGAAGGATGGATGGCTAACGACATCGCCCCCGGCGGTCAATTAACCACGACCACCGACGTCGAAAACTTCCCCGGCTTCCCCGACGGTGTCCTCGGCATCGACCTCGTCGAGAAGTTCCGTAAGCAATCGGAGCGATTCGGCGCCAAGATCTTCACGGAGACTGTCAACAAAGTCGATTTCTCCTCGAAGCCGTTTAAGCTGTTCACCAATACGAGAACCGTCCTCGCCGAGGCCGTGATCGTCTCCACGGGAGCCGTGGCGAAGCGCCTCAGCTTCCCTGGATCTGGTGAAGGCGCCGGTGGTTTCTGGAACCGAGGTATCTCGGCCTGCGCTGTGTGCGACGGAGCTGCTCCGATTTTTAGGGATAAGCCTCTGGTGGTTATCGGCGGCGGCGATTCGGCTATGGAGGAGGCGAATTTTCTGACTAAGTATGGATCTAAGGTTTATATAATCCACAGGAGAGATAAGTTCAGGGCGTCTAAGATCATGCAGAAGAGAGCGTTGTCGAACCCTAAGATTGAAGTGATTTTGAACGGTTCGGTGGTTGAGGCGTATGGAGATGAGAACGGGAAAGGCGTTCTTGGGGGTTTGAAGGTGAAGAATGTTGTTAATGGTGCTGTGTCTGATTTGAAGGCTTCTGGATTGTTCTTTGCGATTGGGCATGAGCCAGCGACGAAGTTCTTGGATGGGCAGGTTGAGCTTGATGAAGATGGTTATGTGGTGACTAAGCCTGGTACTACGAAGACTAGCGTGGCTGGTGTGTTTGCTGCTGGTGATGTTCAAGATAAGAAGTACAGGCAGGCCGTCACAGCTGCAGGAACTGGTATGAGTTAGTGTTTAGAAATCAAGAATGCTGTGTGCTTGTTCTAAGTAGTATTTGGTACTTAGGTGTTAGGAAGTCATGAGCTTTTGTCTAATGGGCCCTGTCTTGTTCTCAGAGTGACTTGTTTTGTGTATCATTTCACTTAACAAAATGGTATTGTGTTTGCTAAAGAATGGTCCTTTGTTGTGCCTTTTTGGCGGCGCAAGCCTCTTTACTTTCATTCTAATACTCTGTTAGAAGAAACTGTAGTGGTCATGTATTATTCTAGGTGGGATATCTTGAGAGCCTGCAAGTTAAATTAGACTGTTTCAGTACCGGTTTAATGTTCTCTTCTAGAAAAAGAAGCAGACATATTTAGCAATTTTCACCGCTGATGACTAAGTTGAAATCAGATTGTTCTCGGTGGTCTAAGTTGATTTTGTCTCCTTCAAAACCCAGTTTGCATACCTTTCAAGTGTAATGTTTTTCATTTCAGCTTTCACAAGAAACACTGATCACAACTTGTTGATGGTGCAGGGTGCATGGCCGCCTTGGATGCAGAGCATTACTTACAGGAGATTGGATCTCAAGAAGGTAAGAGTGATTAGAGAAAGTGTAGGAAAAGGACCAATTTATAAGTTGTTCTCTTTCTCTCTTCCCCTTATTTGCTGTTTGATTTGAAGAACCGTCAAAAAGATGATATTGATGAGGGAGTTTTGTTATGTGCGTTTGCAGTTGAACTTGGTCAAGTTGTAAGAGCAACTCCACTCACGGTATATAATGAAGTATCTACGAGTACTCCAGTCACGGTATATAATGAAGTATCTACGAGTACTCCACTCACGGTATATAATGGAGCATCTACGAGTACTCCATTCACCGTAAATAATGGAGAATCTACGGTTAGAAGGTAACAAAAATAAATGAAAAATTTAAATGATTTTTTTGTTTGTCGAAAATACAATACCCAATGTGGGTGGAGAAGACAATCCAAACCAAACTAAGATCACAACCATTGATTGTAGGGAAAGATACAAGTGGAGCCCAGCTGAAGATGTTGTTCTTATCAATGCGTGGTTAAATACAGACAAAGATATAATTGTGGCTGTTGATCAAAGAGCTTCTTCTTTTTGGAAAAGAATTGCTGCATATTATTCATCAAGTCCTGCCGCTGCAAGTCTACCAAAGCGAGAAAGCAGTCACTGTAAGCAAAGGTGGCAGAAAATAAATGATAGTGTTCACAAGTTTGTTGAATGCTATGATCATGCTTTGAGACAAAGAACTAGTGGCCAGTCTGAAGATGATGTTGTCCAAGTTGCATACCAATTCTACTTCGACGATTGCAAAAAGAGATTCACGCTTGAACATGGATGGAGGAAGCTCCGTCATAGTCAAAAATGGTATAGTTACATCTCTAAATGTTCTAAGAGTAATGGAAGTTCAAAACGAGCAAAATTGGATGAAGGGGGCACATTTTCTTCAAGCTCTAATACAAAAAGTAACGTAGAGGAACAAGCTATGGCTCATCCTATTGGTGTGAAGTCATCAAAGGGCGAAGGGGAGAATCTTGTTACTAAAGCAACAAATGAAGAGAATGTTGCTACTAAAACAACAAATGAAGAGAATGTTGCTACTAAAACAACAAATGACGAAAGGGAGTCCAACTCCCGATCGAGGCTCGAGAACTTGTGGGCTCTAAATGAGAGAGATATAGCTGAGAGAAATAAACTATCAAGGATAGAGCTGCTTAGAAGCCTTCTGGGAAAAACAGAAAAACTTTCAGAAAAAGAAGAAACTTTGAAGAACAAACTCATCGATGAAATGTTGTAATATCGTGTAACTTATATTATATATTGTAATAATATGCTGTAGGTAAGCTAATATATTAGCGTGCAAGACTTCCTCTTGATCATTATCTCCATCTTTGTAATACAACACTTTCTAAGGTCGAAGTAAGCAAACTTCTTCAAATTTTCAAAAATAATAAGTAGAAGAATAATCCCTATAAGAATTTGAAAGTTTTGCTCAAAATAAATAAGTATAGAATTAAAAAAAAAATGTATGCTAAATGATGCTCTGCAAAGGAACAATTCATATACATCTAAAGGGTGAGCATTTGGGCAAGTAAATTACAGACTCTACAACTACAAATATGCCTACTAATATGGGCAATGTTTTCAGTTCAGGTTCTTTTTTCATTTCACCTTTCATAATAAATGTAGAGAAAAAGACAAAAATAGCACTAAATCAAGTTTTTGTTCCCAAACTAACAGTTAAAGTCAAAAATCACAAAAATAGCACTTAATGTTTTATCAAAAGAAATAAATAAATGTTTATACCACTATGGTAAATTAATGTAGACATTAGGGTTTAGAGTTAAAGGGTGGGTTTAGGATTTAAGGTTTAAGGTTTAGAGTTTAGGGTTTAGGGTTTAGAGTTTAGGTTTTAAGGTTTAGAGTTTAGAGTTAGGAATTGGGATTTTGGGGATAAGATTTCAAATTTTGGAAAATAAAATTTTTTAAAAATTTTCAAAAGATAAAATGTTATTTTGGTCATTTTAGTGTTTGAGTGCTATTTTTGTGATATAAACTTAGAAATGTGCTATTTTGGAGATTTGCCCATAAATGTATGCTAAATGATACTCTGCAAAAGAACAATTCATATAAATCTAATGGGTGAGCATTTGCACAAGTGAATTACAGACTCTACAAATATGCCTACTAATATAGACAATATTTTCGGCAATCATATTTGACTTCATGATGAAAATAGACGTCATCAGTTAAAGATTAAGGCTTACTTAATTATAATTTGGATTATGGTTTAATATTTTGTTCTACCATTTTTAGTTTTATTTTTATAAGTTTTTTCTCTAATTTATGTTTGCTTGTATTATTTTTAAAATTATAAGTCTTTTATTATATTATATAAAAAATTGCTTTATTATTTTAAACATAAATTATTCTTATTTATTTTATTATTGGGCTTATGACAGATGAGAAAAATAAAAAAAAATTAACAGATACAGTTAAATAAATGTCAAATATAATTTTATATGTTTAAATGTTTCTTAGATTTTTTTAATTAAGATAAGTTTTAAAAATTATTTTTCATAAACTAAATTACAATAAAATTAAAATAAGATATAATAATATTATAGTAATAAGATACTTAGTGGCTATTTTACCATTGGAGCTAACAATTTTGGTATAGTTTCTTAACTTAAATTTTATTAGAACAAAATAGTATTATATTAATGAGATATATAGTGAATATCTTCCTAAAAAGGTTATTCTAATTCTTTGGTGGTCAGACCTTTGATCACATTGCTCTTGAATTGTTTCTCATTTGAGGACTTTTGATTTTATCTGATTATGCAATTTCAGTTTAAATTAATCCGAATGGATTCGAGTCTCTATAGCTCAATAAAACTAAAATGGGTTTCTCGTTATATTGGTTGGTTAATTCATAGTTCTATACAATTCTCAGTTGAATATTGCATAGTAACTTCCACTAATTAAATGGGATAAGTTACAAAACTAAACTACACACTTGTTTCTTCGTCAACACTGAGCTGTTTAATTTTCTGATTCATGATATTTAACGTTTTAAATGACCAAAGAATATATAAAACACATATACGTGTACTGTGGTTATTAACCTCACAATAAATACAACTTCAGTTGTACAGAAAAGTACTAACATAAGTTTTTTAAACTCTACATTAGTTTTTTTCTTTTTGAAACTTAAACTCTACGTTAGTTGTGTCTTCCTTCTTTCTACCTCTCCTTTTCACTCATGATCACAACAAGCAAGAGTCAGAGATATTTGTTACGGTTTCTTGTGCTCCACGGTGGAGCTACGGCCGCGGCAGCTCCCTCCAGCGAGAAAACGCTCTCTCAGACACCCACTTGGGCCGTTGCGGTCGTCTGCACATTTCTCATCATCATTTCCCATCTCCTTGAGAAGGGTCTTCATAGACTCGGCAATGTCCGTCTTCATTCTTCTTCTTAAATGTTCTTGTTCAAACACTCAATGTCTGAACCATCTTTAATTGTTTCTTTGCAGTGGTTATGGAAAAAGCAGAAAAACTCTCTGCTTGAAGCCTTAGAGAAAATCAAAGCTGGTTAGTTAGTAATGATCGATATTATGACAAAGCTTGAATTGGTTTTTCAAGAAATTTTTTAAAAATGGTGATTGATTAATCTGCAGAGCTGATGATTCTTGGATTCATTTCTTTATTACTCACCTTTGGAGAAACATACATTCTCAAGATCTGTGTTCCTTCGAAAGCTGCTCTCTCTATGTTACCATGTCCATCTGAAAAGACGAACACTCTGGCTCCGTCTCTTAGCAAACATCTTTTGGCTGCTGGTGATTTATCTGTGAACTGCAAAAATGGATCTGAGCCACTAATAACTTTGAAAGGGTTGCACCAACTTCACATCTTGTTGTTCTTCTTGGCCATTTTTCATGTTCTTTATAGTTTAATAACCATGATGCTTAGTAGGCTTCAGGTATGAAGAATCTAGTTTTGACCAACATAATGATGTTTGATGGAGTTAATAATTATGGCTTTATTTTTGTGTTGGCTACGTTGCAGATTCGTGGATGGAAAAAGTGGGAGCAAGAGACATTATCTCATGATTATGAGTTTTCTGTTGGTAAGTTCTGTTCAAATCCCTGAGATATCTCTTTTTTTTTTTTTAAATATGTCTTTAATACTTTATTTGGCTGTGGGAGCAGATCAAACAAGACTTAGGCTCACTCATGAGACTTCTTTTGTGAAATTACATACAAGTTTCTGGACAGCAATTCCTTTCTTCTTTTACGTCGTAAAGAAACTATTATTTCTTTCTCTTCCAATTCCATCAAACGTGTTCTTGATTTTATGATTTTGAATATTTTGAGCTCTTTGCAGGGGTGCTTCTTCAGGCAGTTCTTTGTATCTGTGGGAAGAACAGATTACTTGACCCTGCGCCACGGATTCATCTCTGTGAGTTTCAAAATCTTCCAACTTCCCCTTTTCTTTATTGTTGCAATCATGATGTGTGAATCTTGTGGTCTGATCAGGCTCATTTAGCTCCGGGAATAAAGTTCAACTTCCAGAGATATATCAAAAGATCTCTCGAGGATGATTTCAAGTTAGTAGTTGGAATAAGGTACAACACAATCCACAAACATAATATGCAAATGAAATTATTTTGGTTGATCTTCTATTAGTGTTTTCTTAATATATATTTTTTTGTTTTGCTCCGCAGTCCAGTTCTTTGGGCATCATTTGTGATATTCTTGTTGTTTAATGTTAATGGTGAGCTACACATCTGTCTTTACATTTTTCAAATTTAGTTCATATACTGAAGTGTATCTATTCAATTTCCAGGATGGAGAACATTGTTTTGGGCATCAATACCTCCAGTGCTAGTAAGACTATCCCTCTCTCTACTTATGCTAAACCTGCTATGGAGTAAGTTCTTTTGTCTCAATATAAGAAGTCTTGTTACAGATAATTTTAGCTGTTGGAACAAAGCTTCAAGCGATTTTGGCAACAATGGCGCTAGAAATCGTAGAGACACATGTAGTAGTACAAGGGATGCCTCTAGTGCAAGGTTCAGATCGATACTTTTGGTTGGATTGCCCTCAACTGCTTCTTCATCTTATTCACTTTTCCTTGTTTCAGGTAATAACACTAAGAAAACCATGTCCTTAGCATCTTTGTTCTTCTATTATGTTACTGTATAATTAATATATGTTTCCTGTGGTCTGCAGAATGCTTTCCAGATAACACACTTCTTCTGGATATGGGTAACAAAAACAAGAAGCACCTCCTTTTAATTTAAATATTTTGGAATTATTACTGAATAACATACATATAATATTAACCTTGGGGCTTGCAGTATTCTTTTGGATTAAAATCATGCTTCCATAAAGATTTCAACCTTGTTGTCATAAAACTCTTTTTATGGTAAAACGCTTATTCAAACCCTTAATTATGTTTCTTACAATATAAATCATTTATTTAAAAACATGTGAGGATGTATGTATATGCAGCCTAGGGGCTTTGATCTTATGCAGCTACATCACTCTCCCGTTGTACGCTCTGGTGACTCAGGTAATTTGTAAACAACATTTTTTTTTATATTCTAGTTATGTGGCCTCTTGATGAGAGTAATCTTGAATGATTTTTTTTGAAAAAGAGTAATTTGAATGTTGAAACGATGAAATGATAAAATGTTGTATTGATGTGTGAGCAGATGGGTTCACACATGAAGAAAGCAGCGTTTGATGAACAAATGGCAAAGGCATTGAAGAAGTGGCACAAAAATATCAAAATGAAGAAAGGAAAAGCAAAGAAACTCCTGAGCAAAACACTTGGTGGTTCGGGGAGTTTCAGCATCTCCCCCTCTTCCTCTGGAACCACTCTACATCGTTCCAAAACCACTGGTCACTCTTCTAACGCCATATACTACAAACAAGAAGAAGAACACGACGAGATGTCTGATCTTGAAGCTGGTGCAGAGGATGCCACTGAAAGGTTTCAAGAGCAGCATAAGCCATTCCACCATTCTTAGCTGTTTTTAGTGTACTCTTATTACTTAAAGGTTGAGATGTTGTGAGAAAACAATGTTTCTACTGATTAGCCAACAATAGACTTATTTATATTAACTTAATCTACAGACGAAAGATTATATTTAACCTTAACATTGTATAGTTTGACCATTTTGCACGGTATACCAAACACTTGAAGCTCGAGTCCATACTGTTATGGTTTTCTTAACTGATCTCTTGACATCTTGTTTCTTAGTTCATAGCATATGTATTAAAATGTGATATGTAATGAACTTTCCTCATTTAACTTTGATAAAGCAACTTAAACTGAACTACACATGGTTCTCAGGATTCTTTAACTAAATACTGCTAGTAATCAAGAAGCAGGTGTCAAAGTTTATGTTACGGTTTCTGATGGTTCACGGAGGAGCGAGCACTTTCAATATAAGACATCATTTCTGCTTCCACTCGTTACACAGCCATTTGCAAACCTTCATATGAATGCTTCAAAAAAAAAACATTAATAATAATACAATCCCCTAATATTAATTGAGAAACATTACAACTTATTTTTGTAGCCATGTGTCATCATTAGGATGATTTTTAAAATCATTAAAAAAAATAGATAGGTCCATCTAATTATATAATAAGTTTTTTTATTAAACTAACCATAAATTCATTATTAATGTTCTTTATTATTTACTTAAATAAAAATTACGAAATTGTCTAATGTGGCTAAAATATATATATGACAATTAATGATTTTGAATAATAAATATTTGATAAAACTTAATATATCTTCTATCAAATTTTTTAAATTTTAAACTGATAAAATAAAATAAACAACCACATTAACTATATAATAAAAATTTTAATTTTTCTGTATATGTTATATTTTGAATTTTAAAAACGACTACAATTACTAAAATTGTTAAAAGTCTTGCATTCAAATTTTGTGATCCATGGATTAAAATTATTTTTATGACAAGATACAAATTATTACAAAATCATATAAGTAAAATTCTAATTTAATTAATTATTAAAATTAAAAGATCTATATAAATATAGTTTTAAATTAAAATATATACCATATAAAATACATAAATATTTTAATTTCAAAATTTACTTTGAACAATTTTTTTGATAAAAGTTTTGAACAAACATTGATAAATTAATTTAAAATATATATATATATATATATATTTAAAATATACTATATATGTTATATCATTTAAATTTAATTATATTTCCTATCAAATAATTTTTTTTATTGCTTGGATTAATAAAATTTATTTATATGTTCGCACCAATTTAATTATATATATAATAGTTACATAATTTTTAATTATTTAATATTTATGTATTATTTTATAATATGTAAAATATATAATATATAAAATAATTTATATACATAACGTTTATTCCACGCAAGGCGCAGATCTTAACCTAGTCAAACAAGTATCACAGAAACAACAAACAAATTAACAGAAAAAAAAAATTAAATGTAACTAGAATTGGTAGGGAGTCAGTCCATCCAGGGTCTCAGATATTATGTGGATCATTTTTGGATGTGGGCCCTAAAGGGTCAAAAATTCTAGAATTGACCCTTTAAAATATGATTTTAATTTTTTTTAAAAAAATTCAAAAAAATACTTCAACTAAATTTTGTTAACTCAAACTTTTTTTTGCTATCCAGTTTAACACCCCCAACTAATTATCTTGTTCACTTTAATACACAAACTATTAAAACAGTACCTATTTTAATACCCAAACTTTATTTATTTTAATAAAAATACTAATAAGTTTCAAATAAAATTTTAAAAATATTTAAAATTTCAAACAAAATCGTAGAAAATTCTAATTTTATTCTGTGCTTGAGATATAAAGGTAATTAAATTGTGTATAGTCTTAAATTTTGTACTGGAAGTTTTAAGTTTAAATATTGAATTTAGTTTGTTTTCTGAAATTAAAAAAACAAATTTCTTTCTTTTTCCTTGAAAATTATATTTTTAGAAAAAAATTCTCCATATTTTATTTACTTTCTTTCCTAAATCTTAAAATAAAATTAGAACCTTTTTTTTATATTTTGGAGATTTTTTAAATTTCATTTGAAACTTTTTAGTATATTTACTTAATATAAACAAAGTTTGGGTATTAAAAGAGGTACAATTTTAAAAGTTTGTGTATTAAAGTGAGCAAGATAATTAGTTGGGGTATTAAACTAGGCAACGGAAAAATTTAGGTATTAAAAAGCTTAACGAAATTTAGTTGGAGTATTTTCATGAAATTTTTCTTTAGAAATTTTGGGTACAGATCATATGAGTGTTTCCACTACACTCTATGTAACTCTTTAGGGCATTTTCAGTCCACTCTATTTTTCGCTTTAAAATAAAATTTAGAACACAAGACTTCCAACCTAATTACATTTTCCATTTTATAATAGAGTAAATAATAGGTTTATTCTATAAATAGAGTAATTAATTTTTTTTTCATCAGTCTATTTGTCACTTTAAAATAGAGTGTTATTAGAGTAAAATTTAATTCTATTATAAAATTACTCTATTTTGATGAAAAAATAGAGTGAACCATTGGAGATAGGTTGTTAGTTAAAACCATTAGTACTTCTTATGAAACTTTGAATCTATAGCCACAAGAAACAAAGAAAACTTCATATATGATTTTTCATACGAGTCCTAAGTCCTAACCCTGAGAGATGATATCTGCACGTCCCCTACACTATTTCACTCGAATAAATTCACATTAACTACGGTTTTGTTGACATGATAAAACTATTCTAAAAGAAGAACATGTCGAGTTACTTCTCCTTTGACATTTTTGTAAGCAATCAACTTTTTGAAGTAACTCAAATTATCTCGTGCACGTAAAAGACATCTACATTAATTATAATATCCATATCATATGTGACCTAGAAAAGCTTATATCATTTATCGACATTAAAGTACCACGGGCAAAAGAACCTGGAACAAGTGTGGACGCGAAGTCAAAACTGTAAAAGTAGAAAACACATTCCGTAACAATATACCGAATAGCGAATACCTTAACTATTTATTATTCTACCCGTATAAATACCCCTTCCATATGCTTATTTGCCACACCCACACATAGCCAAATCCATTCTATATAAACCCCAAATCAAAATAGAGAAAAAAAAACGAAATGGTGAAATCAAATGTTTATCGCATCTCCATAATTCTCATTATAGCCTCACTCTCTACCCCTTCCCACGGCCTAGAAATTCTTGGCTATTCCATAAGCAGAGTAATAATTGACGGTGTCGTGTATTGTAATCTTACCGGAGAGCCTAACCCTGTCTCGAATGCCCCTGTTTACTTAGTATGTGGCGGCCCAACTTCAACCTTCACCCTAGCTGATGCATTGACTGATAGAAACGGCCTTTTTAGAATTGTGCTCACCTACTTAGAAACAATTTTGTTTAACCCTAATTTCTGCGGTCTCGGATTTACTATTTCGCCTGCAACTTGTGCTATTGGCACACCGGATGCCGCCCTCATTGCCCCGTTGAAGCTGCTCGAGGTCATCCACAACAATACAATAAACACTGCTCTTTATGCCGTCAGCCTATTTATAAATACCTCTCGTTAGGAACATTACATGTATCTTTATGCCAATATAAAAAAAACTATTCTAAATCAAATACATGTGTGATTGGCAGTGGCGGTAGGAGTTGTTCACAGCCCATTTATTTCTACAACATTAAATTCACATCAATTAAGATTTAATAAAAAAATTACAATCACAACTCTTGAAATAACCTACCGCTGTACAAGTGTTCTGTAGAACTAAATATCCATAGCAATTTTATAGAGCTTTCTATAAAATTTGACAGCAATAAAATCTAAAGCCACAACAAAATGTTTACAAAGTTTTTTTCTACAGATTTATTTTTTAAAAACTACAGTCATTACCAATCGGATCCTGATACTTTATTTTCTTTTAGTTATTTTCTTTTAGTTGAATTTCTTATGTAACTGAACTTATACGTACTTTAAGTTATTTTATTTTGTCACTCATATAAGATATATAAACTAAAGAACGACTGTAGACTCGGAAGGATCAAAGAATTGGCCGTACAAATTGTTAATTTAATAATTTACATTCTTTCTTTCTCAGTTCAAAAAAAAAATTCATTATTTCTCCATTTCTTATTTTCATTTTATATTTTGAAAATCTATATGAGAACCCCCATTTAGGAGAAAAAATGTAACATCTCTCTATAATGTAGTAACTCTACTATCGAGGCATACCATTGGAGAAAATCCACTTCTATAACAGAATTACTCTATTTTATAGAAATAATAGAGTTGAATTAGATATATTCTAAGAGCATCGTTTTACTTATTTTTTTCATTCTAAAATAGAGTTTGAAGCGGAAGAGCTGTAACTCTATTTCATTTTTCACTTTATAATAGAGTAAAAACGTATTTATTCCATAAGACAATCTCTAATATAATATTATTATTATTTTCAAAATAGAGTAACTGTATAATAGATTTAGGCTCTATTTCAAATGCGCTATATTTTAGAGTGAAATAGTGATGAACAAAAAATAAAAGAATTATTATCTTTATAGAATAAACTCATTTCTTACTCTATTATAGAATGAAAAAATAAAGTAGAATTGAAATATTTTTACTCTAAAATTTACTTTAGAGTGGAATATTGAATGGAATTGAAAATGCTAAATAGAGTAATTCATTTAGTTTTGTTTATCACTATATCTATCATTTTAAAATAGAGTATCATTGGAATAAAAATCAACTCTGAAGTTGATTGTTTGTAGTTTTTGGATTAGTTTTTGGTTTTTGTTTTTCCAAAAACCATTTTGCATCCAATCAAGATTTTGAAATAATAGATTCCCTAAAATATAGGGAAACTAGTTTTTGCAAATAACTGATTTCTTAACATAAAAACCAAAAGCCATCTTTTCATAGTTTTTTCATCTTACGTTAGTTTACAATTTTTTTAATTTTTTTTAATTATGTTTATGCTTTAATGTAACAAAACAATAAAAAATGATAATCACTATGAACAAATAAAGTTTATTAAGATTCATTTTCTTATTATTGGTACTATTTATTAAAATCCATGATATATATATTTTTAGTATCTTTTTTATTTTTTAAAGAAATAAACTTCTATTTTTTTAAAAAAAATATCAGACCAAAAAAATCATTAATCAAATTTTGAAAAAACTAAAAGATCATAAAATTTAAATTTAAGAATTTAAAATAGATATATAATTTTATATGGTTTCCCAAACTTATAAAAATACATTTAAATTTTATTTAATATGTTTTAATTATCTAACTATTAATATTTTGTAATTAATATTTGAATTATAGAATATTTTTAAAATATAGCTATTGTTTACTTTTAATTATGTATTAACATTTTTGAACTGTAATTATGTATTTTCATATATATATATATATATATATGAATTGTGGTTCATCTATTTAGTTTTTGTTATTTTCTCTTTTAAAATAAATTTATTAAATAAATAAATGTATTTTAAGTAATATTTTGTATTATTTGTAGTTTTCATAGTAATAAAATATTTGTTCTAATTTTTATTTCAATTTCAAACATAAATAATCAATAAATATAGTAAAATTATAAAGCAAAGTATATATAACTTATGTTTAAACACAGAATTAAATTTTAAATTTTATGTTTAAACATAAAATTATATTTGTTTTTGCTGTTTTTTAAATAAGCTTATATGTGTTTTGGTAATGATATTATATGTATTATTTCCAGAATAAATACTTTACTATTGATAATATTTTCATTTCATTATTTTGTAAACAAAAACCAAAAACCAAAAACTAAAAACCAAAATCTAAAATTACCAATCATGTTTTTCAAAAAACTAAAATCTACTGCAAAATCAAAAACCAAAAACCAAAAACCAAAATCTAAAATCCAAAAACCAAAAACTGAAAACCAAAAACCAAAATCCAAAAACTGAAAACCAAAAATACAATCATCACCTCTATTATAAATTTACTATATATATATTAAATAGAATAATCACTGAAAATGGTTTAACAGACGGAAAATACACTGAAATGACTAGAAGTGTTACTTTCAAAAGCTAATTCAGTTTTAATCGTATAGATTTATTTGTTTATCAGGTCAGGGAAAGAGCAAAGAGAGAAAAAAAATACATGGAAAACAAAGCATGAATTTGCTTACAGAAAAAAAAAAAAACAAGAATATCCAGAAGAATCGGAGAAAGTGGAAAGAACGTGACACACTGACATACGCCGAAGCCGTTATTAAAATTTCAAACTCCTTATCATATTAGTTCTTCATATGTTACACGATCATTTTAATATATTAACTAGATCTTGACCCGCCCTCGAGAGGGCGGGTATATGTTTTGTTTTTAAATTTTTTTGTTTAATATAATTTATATGGTTGTGTGTTTGTAGAATCATATTTTTGTATGATATGAATTTAATAGAATAGATAATTTTTGTAAGTATATTAAATAAATCAAGTTCCATATGTATTTGTGTCTTTCCTTATATCATATATGTATTTTTTTTGTAATCATATTTATGTTTTTATCTGTGATCATATATTCATATTATATACTACATGTAGGGATAAGAGTTCAGGTTCGATTCCGACTATTCAGATATTGGTCTTTAGATGAGAGATTAAAACCTATTTGGATATTTATAAATTTTAGTTCGGATTCAGTTTGGATCATTACGGGTTCAGTTCAAATATGGATATTCATTTAAATTATGTAAAAATATTAAAATACAAATATACCATAAATTCTATTAATTGTGCGACTGGTTTTTCCGCTACCACCCGCAAACGCTGCTTTTGCGGTTGGTAGCGGTTGTCGGCAGTTTGCAACAATCACTCAAATCGCTCTAAACCGCTTCAAACCGCTCCGAATCTCATAAATTCAAAAGCTGGCTCCAGCTACCGTTTGCGGTTGCGGGAGAATAATTTTTTTTCTTTTTTTAAATCAATATATATACAAAAGTAAAAATGTTTAATAAAAATTTTAAAATTGAAATTATAAAAATATTAAAATATATCTATTATATTTTAATTAATATTATAAAATTTTATAATAAAAACAATTTCAATAAATTTTCAAAAATTTATGGGTGAAAGTAAAAATATTTAATAAAAAATATTAATTAAAATAAAGAATCCGAGTAATAGTTGGGATTATGTTAGGAAAAATGAAATACATGAACATCATCGAAAAAATTGTTGGGATTTAAACAGTAAAAATAATGGTGGTTACATAACAAAAATAAGATATATGGATACAGTTACAAAAAGTGGTGGTTGCCGATCATTAGGCACTTTAAGTGGGGGGTTACATAATATATATATATATATTTCATTGCAGTTATATTAAAAAGGTATGTATTATTAAAATTTAAGTTGGACATAACTTTTTATCAATGGGTCACACTGCTGTTTTAATAGAATAGATATAACATTTAATAAATATTTTTGATCGAATAACTTATTTTAATCCCGTTAAACTAAATGATTTTATATGAATGTTTATTTCTATTAAAACCGTTAAAACCTATTTTAACATCTTGCTCTTTGTTAATTGATAAACTTAATGTCTATATAAAATATTTAAAATTTGAATAAATTAATGTCTAGTTGAATAAATCCTAATTTTTAGGTGAGATGTAAGTTATAATTAGTTAAAATAATTAAATATACCAAATTTTATTATAACTAAATATTATATTTTAATAGTCGGTGAAAATAGTATATATTTTCTTTTGTAATATTAAAGGTGAAAAAATGACACTATAATAAGTGTTTTTATTTTGTATTTCTTAACAAATATAAAGTGTCTGTGATATAAAAATTAAATTTTATACTTTTTAACTGAGATTATAAGGAATAATTAGCATACAATTATAGAAAGATATGTCAATAATGTAACTGTATACATAATTATATAAAATAATGTGTTCTATTAATAAAATAAAAGGTTAAAATTCTAAAAAGAAAAAGGTTCAGATTATCCAATAACACACAAAAGAAAATTTTGATAGAATACTGTTGAAAGGAAGTAAGCAAACTTAATTTTGATATAAACCCAAAAGAAAAGAATAATTATTATCATTTATATAACAGTTGCCTAATATAAATATTAGAAAGAAGTGGTGTGGCCATCGATAATTATGGAAAGGAGGTTACAAAATACATGGTTTGACCAATAGATGGTAGTTATGGAAATGCAGTTTTAATTTCAATTCAGTTTTAAAGTATTATGTTTTATTTTTTTAGATTTGATAACATAGCAATTATTAGACTGAACATATGTCAATTGGTCATACTTGTGTTTTAATAGAATAGATTACAGTTCACGTCAAATCTTTAAGATTACTAATATCTTTTAAATTATTACTCAATTTGCAGGTCGAGAGAGAAGAAGAAACAAAGAATGAGAAGACGAAAGAGAAAACAGCTGTCATCATCATTGTTTGAGCCTATACAAGAACCGTTGTGAAATCATCTTCTTCATTGGTGATGATGATGGATAAACGCTTGGATTCGATGAATCAGGTGGTGGAAGAGATCATGAGCATCCACAGATCCTTACCGCCTAGACCAGACATCGACGACGTCGAAGCCGCGACTTCTCTCATACAGAACGTCGAAAACGACGACCAGAGCCGCTTGGACGCCGTCGATAGAGAGATCAAAAGCTCCGGCGTTCCTCAGGAGCTTTTCGACGTGCTGCAGGAGATGAGGAGAGGTCTTGTTCGTTTCCAGAGTAAAGAGCAGAAGCGAGAGGCCGCGAAAGTGCTCGATCTCGAATCTGCACACGTCCTGTTCGGCGAATTGATTCAGAGAGCTTATGCGAATCTCTCTCGGCCTCCGCTAGCGCCGGTTGTTTCTCCGGCGAGTTTGTATTGTTCTGATGAGGCTCTTGTCAAGTCCAAGGAGATGTTCACGCGCGACGATACGTTTGTTAACAAGGTCAAATCTTCGCTCTATAGTGACGGTTTCTTAGCTCCTCGCAAGCCTCAGGCTTTGGATTCAACAACACTTCAGGCTAAGAACCTCACTGGTGAGATAGAATCTGAATGATGTGTTATAGTGTTTACATGTGATTAGTTTAATAACTGTATTGGAATGATTGTGTGTAGGCCATGATGGGGAGAAGCTGAGTCTCATAAAGCTTGCAACTTTGATTGAAGTGTCCGCCAAGAAAGCTACTCAGGAGCTGAACCTGCAGCACAAGCTGATGGATAATCTCGAGTGGCTTCCTGATTCTCTAGGAAAGTTATCGAGTCTCGTTAGGCTGGATCTGTCTGAGAATTGCATCATGTCACTACCAGCGACCATAGGAGGGCTTCTGTCTTTGACGAGGCTCGATTTGCATTCGAATAGAATCGGTCAGCTTCCTGAGTCTATAGGAAATTTGATGAACTTGGTCAACCTGAACCTTAGTGGAAACCAGTTGACGTCTCTACCATCGTCTCTGAGTAGATTGGTCAATCTCGAGGAGCTTGATTTGAGCTCTAATAGCCTCTCTGTTCTCCCTGAAACCATTGGTTCCCTCGTGAGCCTCGAGAAGCTAGACGTTGAAACAAACAATATCGAAGAGATTCCTCATAGTATCTCGGGTTGTTCTTCCTTGAAAGAGCTCCGTGTAGATTACAACAGGCTTAAAGCTCTTCCGGAAGCTGTTGGGAAGATAACTACCTTGGAGATTTTGACCGTCCGTTACAATAACATTCGGCAGTTACCTACGACAATGTCCTCCATGGCTAACCTCAAAGAGCTTGATGTGAGTTTCAACGAGCTTGAGTCTGTACCAGAGAGCTTGTGTCACGCTACAACGCTTGTTAAGCTGAACATTGGGAACAATTTTGCCAACCTGAGATCACTCCCGGGGTTGATAGGCAACCTTGAGAAGCTGGAAGAGCTTGATATGAGCAATAACCAGATCCGTTACCTTCCTTACTCTTTCAAAGCGCTTTCACAGCTGCGTGTTCTTCACACACAGCAAAATCCACTTGAAGAGCTTCCAAGGGATATAATCAAAAAGGGGGCTCAGGTTATTACTTATCTATGTTTAGTGTTTTGTCCTGTCTTTGCTTGTATGGATGATTGATTGTATTATTGTTTGGCTTCATCCTCTCAGGCCGTGGTTCAGTACATGAATGATCTAGTGGAGGCAAGAAACACCAAATGTCAAAGAACTAAGCAGAATAAGAGTTGGGTCGACAGAATCTGCTTCCTCTGCAAGTCCACCAACTAGAGAACACGGAGCCACTCTTGAACAAAATCTGACTTCGATTTCATTCTTACAACTCCTGAAAGTCCAATCAAAGATCCCACTTGTATACTTTGTATTTGTTCATACCTGACTTGATCCTGAGGAAAATGTAATTCAATTTCGTAATGTCAAATTGTTTGTATTCTTGTTTCTCTTGTTGTAACTTTCTTATTTTTGAATGCTGAATTGAATTGTAATTCAATGCTTGTTTCTTCTTCTTTTAATGTACCAAAACATGTACTGGGATATCCGAATCAAAACACGTTTCCACACATAAGTGGCCGAGCAAATTATTGAGCAACATATTTGTCATCTATTTCATTTTATTGACAAGTTTTTATTCATAGCCAGCCGTGGGTGAAAACTAAAAATAATTCAATTGATAGATACGCTATTAATACTTTACCAATACTCAAAAAAATAGAAAAGGTCGAAAAGTTTTCAAATAAATACCTTAAAATATTCAATTATCATGTGTCTGTGGACAAAAAATATCAAAGTATTATACAACAAGTAAATAAATAAAATTTTGAAACAATTATATATTATACATTATATTTAATTTTTGGTTAAATCTGTAGACAATTAGCAATGAGAATGTTGAATTTTTCCAACATTTTAAATGCTATAATGAAGCTGTTGAATTTTATTAAAAACACATATGGATTACATTAAGTTGAATTTTTTCAACAGGTTGAAAGAAAGGCTACCATTTTTATTCCCTCCAAATTATCAATTTCAATTATTTTGTCGTAAAATATTTTTCAAAAAAATAAAAGTTATACCAGAATTCAGTATTCTATAGACATATAGATAAAAACTAATCTCATTTTATTTAGATACCAAAAAATATCATATTTACTATACTTTCTTTTATTAACTTCTAATCAACTCTTTTGTGTATTTTAATTTACTTTTCTTTTGTCAAATGGATCCTATTAATAATTGTGACAAAAAAAGGATCCTATTAATAATTTTATTAACATTCAAAAAATTTATATCTTTCATTTTAACTACGAAAATTTTAATAATTATCAGTTTCAAAACTAAATTAAGTAAAAAGTAAAAATAACTAAAAAATAAGCAAAATATAATTTTTTTTGGGAAATATAATATTAAAAGTGAAAATATTTTCTTTTATGTAGTAAAAATGGAAAATTAGAATTCATCTAATGAAATAAATAATCAAACGTTAAGAAAATTTTTATTTCAGTTTTAATAGAATAGATTAACAATCTATTTGTCTAAGTATTAGAATTGCTATATGTAATTGACAAACAATATTGAATTTAGTTTCTCACCATTACTTATACATAGTATACTATATATTTTTATATTGTTTCCATTTCAACAACAATCAAAAGTATGTATTCCATATATAATATTTTATAATTTTACAAATTATATTCATATCGGCACATAAGTGCACAACAATGTTAATTAATGTTATTATAAACATTTAACTATACTAAATTTTAAATTTTAGTGGAATAGTTTTTTACGACTTTTATTAGAATAATTTATTAATACAAAATTGCACACTGAAATTATTATTATTTAACCAATATATTACTAATAAAATTTGTATAAACAATACTAAAAAAAAAACTTTTCTGACTATTTAACTTGCCCTTCATGTTCTTAAACCATAACTCTTATATCAGATTCTGGACGGGAACAATCGCAATGGCAAACACAAAAACCTTAATAAATATGGTCGTCAATACTTTACTTTGTCACCACGGCATTGATTTACAAAAGCATTTAGATAAATAAACCAGAAAATAAATATCTTCAGTAAACCACTCTTTGCTGCAATGGCTCTAAACTCAAGAGAGGCTTGGCAAACTAGAACTATATGGGAAACACTATCATCGTCACACGGCTGGTCTCACCGGTCTTGCGATGGTTCTTTAAGCGGTGCAGGCTTGACAAAGGAGAACTCCTTAGAATGATTTTCACCGTCATGGCTAGTCTCACCAGTCTTGGTCTCTAGTTTATCTTGCTCAACCTTCACCGCAAGCTCAATACCTTGAGCCGTTGGCATGGCTGGAGACATGGGCGGAGTCAAAGCTTCGTTGTCTGTGTCAAGATCCGATGTTTCAGGGTCAAGTCCTTCGTATCTCATCGAATGCCCTGTGGTTTTATAGCGCTGCAATGACCTTATGGACAGAGAAGACCTAACCGTTGACGCCGTAGGGCTCACGCTTCCGTCTCCACCTAGCCTCTTGGTGGTGGTGCTAGCTTTCCCGCCTTTCTTCTTCTTCACGGCCATTCTCCATTTCTTGAGGGCCTTTGATGTTTGTTCGTCGAATACAGATTTCTTCATCCGTGAGCCCATCTAAATGATACATACTTTTCAGTTCAAAGTTCTAAAATAGAAATGCTATATTTTAATGTTATGAACAAAGGAAAGTTACCTGAGTAACGAGTGCGTAAAGAGGGAGTGTGATGTAGCTGCAAAGGCATAAGACTCCAAGACTGCAAGAAAACAAAAGAATCAAGATTCGTGTGTCTGTTGTGATCACAAGACACTGAGGTTAGTTAGATTCTTACGCTATGGCTACTTTTACAAGGGCAATCTTGAAGTCAGGATGGTAGCAAGAGTTCTTCCCAAAGGAATACTGAATATTATTGCATAAAGGATTAGTCATTCTTGTAACAAACAAAGGAAGTAATTAAAGAAAGGGAAGAAAAGTCTTTAAGTCTGTTGTTACCCATATCCAGAAGAAGTATGTGATCTGAAACGCGTTCTGCAAAAGATTTAAGAAAAAAAACATTCAGAGAGAATGGTGATGGTTGTGTTGCGTCATTAAACACAGTTTCTAAAAAAGTACCTGAAACAAGGCGAAATGGATGAGATGGAGAATCAACTGTGGACGACGGAACCAGAAGTACTCATCGTTGCCTTGTACAAGTGGCATTCCTTGAACCACTGCGTGCTTATCCGTGATCCCCAGAGCCATCCTTGTCATGATTGCTTGAAGCTTTGTCCCCACAGCTAAGATTATCTGGAAAGAAGAAGCAAGATTATAAGAAACTGTGAATCAAGAAGTTTTCTATTTGAATTTTAAAATATATCTTACAATAACAGGCAGTGCAGATCCGATGTATAAGATCTTGAAGCCTGAAACACCAATCAAAGAGATTAAGAAACACAGTCCACTCAGTGATGTATCATACACTCAAGAGTCTGACCTTCAACATTTAGGAGTAGGAAAAGGACAAAAGATGCCCACAGGACAGGGCTGCAACAAGAGGCAACCGTGTTAGTGTTGCAAGAAGATAAACATAATCTACTTAGCTCAAGTGTTGTAAGAGAAGTTACCTGACTCCGACGACCAACTTGAAATCATCCTCTAAGGATCTTTTAATATACTTCTGGAAGTTGAATTGACTCCCTGGAGCTAGATGAACCTGCACAAACCAACAACATATAACTCAGCAAGAAACAATACAAAATATCTGACTAAAGAAGCCTAAACTGGAGACTCACAGCTATGAATCCATTTCTCAATGTCAAGTAGTCTGTTCTTCCGACAGATCTGAAAAATTGTCTGAAAAAACATTCCTGAAAACGCGTTGAAGTTACAGAAAGTGAGAACTTGACACTAAGAGTTTCAATAAAAGTTGAAGTTACAATAAGAGTTTCCAACTTAGAATAATCTATAAGTTGAGTAAGAAGAATAAGGTCGATAGTTTCTTACTACATAGAAGAAGAATGGAATCCTAGTCCAGAAGCTAGTGTGCTCTCTCACGAAAGATGTTTCGTGAGTGAGCCTAAATCTAGAAGTATCTGCAAACACACACACAAAGTCATTAACCAAGGCTCAAGACCACAACTCAGAGTATCTCCAATGGTACTCTATTTTTCATTCTAAAATATAATTTAGAGTAAAAATGCTTCTAATTATACTCAACTACATTATAGAGTTAAGTTATTTTGAAGAAAAAAATAGAGTGGAGCATTGGAGATGGTCTCAGGCAAAGAAAGCCTCGAAAGCCAAACCAAATGTACCTGTAGAAAACTCGTAGTGATGGGATGATGTCTCTTTCTCCCAGTGTTTCCATCCTCGAATCTGAAAGTGCACACATTCTATAACAAAACCAAATATTGCGGAAAACTAAACTGTGATGTCAAACTATTAAGTACCTTTAACCTCCCAAGCATCATGGTCAAGAAGCTGTAAACAACGTGGAAAATAGCTAAGAAGAATATGAGTATATGCAACTGATGAAGTGCCTCGCTAGAGATCAGCTGTTCATAACCCTGGCACCATCATTAAAAACATAACAAGATATTCTCAGCTGCATGCATTGTTTCATTTTCACAGTATACAAAAAAAAAAGCATAACTCTCTTACCTCTTTGCATTTTGTGGAAGATGTTTCTGATAGGAACCTGTGCTCAAACCACAAGAGCTTCCTATGACCTTCTCCTTTATCATCTTCCTCCTTATCAAGGGGAGCAGGAGCAGGGCATGGGAGCATGGTGTGAGCAACATGAGAAGGGATACAAATCTTCAAAATGTAGCTTGATCCGAATGTAAGAAGCAAAGAGATGAATCCAAGCACCATCAGCTCTGCAACAATCAAGAAATGGAGGTGGATTCAGATTAATCCTAACCAAGAAAATATCTAAAACAATCAAAAGAAATAACTGAAAATAAAAGACAAAGTAATTAAAAAAAAAGAAAGATTGCAAATTTTCACCTGATTTGATCTTCTCCAAGGCATCGAGAAGAGCTTTCTTGTGACGGTCCCATAGAACCTGAATCAAGAACAAAAGTTCACTTCAAACACAAAGATAATAAATCGAAACACTATAAATCCTTATTAATTCACATAAATATAAAGAGCAAGAATCTGACCGTTCCAACTTTGTGAATCAGCTTTTCAAGAACAACAGAGACAACGATGAAGAAGGTGCAAACACCAGCAACAGCCCAAGTGGGCGTCTGATTAAGCTCTCTCTGCACCTCTGTCTTCTCATCCGACGCCGTAACAACCACCACCACCGTGGAAGCAAAGAACCACCAGAGACAGAGAAAGATTCCTAACATAACTCACGGTTCTGTCTTTCTCCCGACCAAACTGTGTTAGTTGTTGTACCTGCTTCGCTACTTAAAACAAAACAAGAAGTAATGTGTAGAAGCTGACCAAGAGTGATGATGACTTGATGAGCTGTGTCTTCGAGTTCACATTTGCCGTTTTGTAGTTTCACGCGGTTGAATGAAGTCTAGAACTTGTTAGTTTTTTTCTTTTAGGAAAGGCCAAATCAATGGAGGACGCCAGAAACGAAATCTGTGAGGGAGATTACAGATCTCCGCAAGTTTTGTTTAATTTGAGAGAGAGAGAGAGAGTAGGAAAGGAAGTTGATAGCTTTCTTTAATAATTATCATTTATGGGTTTTAGGCAGAGGAAGGGAAGACGACAGGAGACAGTGAGTGAGTTTTAAAGCGCGTGGAGTTTTTCTTTTTGAAAGCAGTGAATCATGGCTTTGATTGATCAACCCTGATTGATTTACTTGTTTTATTTTCTTTTAAATTCTCTGTTCACCCAACTGATATAAATGGGATTATTCGTGAAATAACCTATAAACCCACCCAAAATTAGATTTTTAGAGAAAGGATAGAGTGAAATATGAAGAAAAAAGAAGAGAGAAAAAAATAATTGTGGTTATTTGGTGAATTTGGATTTTTTTTTGAGTAAATGTGTACAGTTTACTGTATAAATTATGGGGATTGAAAGAAAATACTCAAATATCTAATTAAATTTGATATATTGTATTCTTTATATTTTTGATTATCAGAATGTTGGGGTGAAACACATAATTCGTCTAAACTTAAAATTTTAACACGTAGTATTTCTTATTGTTTGTTTTAGTTACCTTAGTGATTATTCCCAATCAGTAAAAATAGTTTCTGAATCTATAGAATGGCAAGCATACGCAAACTATTTGGAAGATATCGAATTCTGATAGAGAGCTTTAATCACTCAGTGTTTATTTATGTATCAAGAACGCAGAATACAAAGACGGACAGTCTGGTATACAGTGCTCGGAAGCAATCGTCTTTTCTTGTTTATATGAACTTGGAATTACCAAGTTAGTTGGCAAAGTATTTATATTGATGACAAAAAAAATTCTGAAAATCGAAGGAAATAACAATGAGTTTTTTTAGGAGGTGAACCTATAGATTCACCAACCAATAGTATTTTGTTATTTTATATTTTATATCTTTTAAAAAAGAAACAAAATAATAAATATTTGTCAAATTATATTATATTTAAAAAAGTAGCAATTACAAAAAAGAACAATTTAAAAAAAAATATTTTTAATGCCGAAGCACTAAAACCTAAAAACTAAACCTTAAACCCTAAATACTAAATCATAACTTTTGGGTAAACCCTAAACCCTTGGATAAATCTTAAATCCTAAACTATAAACACTAAATCTTAAAAACACTAAACCATTAATCTTAAATTCTACACCTTCGTATACACCATAGGGTTTATGATTTATCCAATGGTTTAGTATTTAGGATTTAGGGTTTAATGTTTTGCTGATATTTTCTTTGCAACTATTACTATTTTTAATTTTACTTTCTTATTTTAAAAATATAATATAACTTGCAAATTCTTATTATTTGTTTCTTTTTTAAATATACTGAATACAAAATAACAAAATACTATTGATTAGTGAACGTAAGAAAAACTCAATAGCATTTTCATACTAGAATATTTAATTAAATTTAGTAACATTAGATTCTCAAAATATTTCTGGGATAGTAAGGATATTTTAGAGCCAGATCCGTAATTTTCTCAGAGCAAATTGATAATGTTAAAATTTAGGTTATACTCCCTCTGTTCCTAAATAATCTATGTTTTAGAATTTTCACACTTATTAAGAAAACACTTAAAATTTTGATAATAAATGTATGATTTTCTGTGTTTAGCTATTTCCTATGATTTTTAGCCAATCAAAATTCAGTAAACACAATTAATGTTTTTGAAATTTACAATTTTCCATTATTACATACATTGAAAATGTAAAATATGGATCTTTTAGAAACAAAATATTTTTCTAAAACATGAATCATTTAGGAACGGAGGGAGTAGTTAAGAAAAGAAACAATGGTTAACTATCTTCATAGTTGACCAATCATAAAGAAAGAAGGAAATACAGATCTTTAGCTTTTTTTTTTGTTTTCTATGCTTTGGCTTTCTAGTCTATTTCACATTCTATGTAGAAACACAAATCTTTAGCTTTTTGGATTTTATTTATTTCTTAAATAAAACCTAAAAAGGATCTTTCTTGATTAGCGTTCCCCACTTCCCCTACTCGGTCTGAACCTGATTTACAAATTATTTTTATTCTTATTGTATATTTTCAAAGCGGGAAAATTCCTTAAAAATACACTGACTAATTTTCATTTGCTAATAAAATACACAAACTATTTTGACTCCCTGTTTAATACACGAATTAATTTCCGTTGCCTATTAAATACACAAACTTTCGAAATTCGCAGGTTTTACACATAGTTTTAGACGGTGTTATCTATATTTAACGGAGGTGAAGACGATGTTAGTGTTTAATTAAACATGTGCTTAATTTATGAAAATAAAATTCCTTAAAAATACACGAACTAATTTGTATTTGTTAATAAAATACACGAACTAATTTTTATTTGTTAATAAAATACACGAACTATTTTGGATCCCCATTTAATACACGAACTAATTTTTGCTTCTCATTTAATACACAAACTTTTAAAATTTTCAGATTTTACACATCGATTTAGACGACGTCAACTATGTTTAACATGATTTAGTGGATGTCAACTATGTTTAGCAAAAGTGAAGTAGATGTTAGTGTTTAGTTAAACATGTGGTTAAACTGCGAAAGACAATTAAAAATCATTCTGATAGATTATATTGGTAGTTTTCTTCTTCATTACACTTGCATAGTGTAAATTAACCTTGATTGACGAAAAACAAGAATCAAAAACTAATTTCAAAATCAGAAACTCGTTTAAAATTACCTAGTTTTCTTCGTCATTTTTCATGACATGGAAATCAACTCCACTTTGAAGCAATATAAAATGAAATCAAAGCGAAGAAGAAGAAAAGGAACATAGTTTGATGAGTAAAAGATGTTGAAATAGATTAGGGTGTCAAACTTGAATTGATGCTAGCTTGAATATAAGGATCAATCGATTCGAGTGGTTTTGGTTGAGGGTGAGCGTGCTTTTCACATTTTAACTATACTTTTAGTTAAAACTAAAGTCATTTCTGTTAAACGTAGTTGACGTCGTTTAAATCGATGTGTAAAATCTACAAATTTTAAAAGTTTATGTATTAAATGGGAAACAAAAATTAGTTCGTGTATTAAATGGGGATCCAAAATAGTTTGTGTATTTTATTAACAAATGAAAATTAGTTCGTGTATTTTTAAGGAATTTTTTTTTCATAAATTAAACACATGTTTAATTAAACATTAACGCCGTCTTTACTTCCGTTAAACTTAGTTAACGCCGTCTAAAACGATGTGTAAAACCTGCGAATTTCAAAAGTTTGTGTATTTAATAGACAACAGAAATTAGTTTGTGTATTAAACGGGAATCCAAAATAGTTCGTGTATTTTATTAGCAAATAAAAATTAGTCTGTGTATTTTTAAGGAATTTTCCCTTTTCAAAGCACAAATGACTTCGTTTTTTTTTTGAACTTTTATATAACTGTTGTGCATCTAGAAAATTTATTTTATGATGTAGTACACTTTCATGTTGGCTTTTTCCGGTGGATGTCTAGATATAATCCAAAAAAAGGGGGCATCAATTTATTTATTATGACAATGTTGCTTTTGTCGTTATTCACCTAACCGAATATGAACGAAGAAGGAAATGATGCTTGACGCCTTAGACGACGCCTTAGACGAGATCGAAGAACGCCGAGACCAATAAATCCTCTCAATTCAAAACTACCAGCACCTTGCCGAGAGCTATTACAACATGAAAGTTCAAGCAAGGCCCTTGGAACTTAACGACCTCGTCTTGAGAAAAGAGAGCAGATGTTTATCAGCTCGAGATATTTTTTGGAGAACTCGTACCGAGGACATTGAACTCCATGATCCTCGTTAAAAAAATAACTACAAATGGCTTGATCCTATTTGGGGGTATGTAAGCAGTCTTAACAAATTCTGCCGCAACAAAAAAGACATATACACATACACAAAAAAATTTAAGGCAAAATCGTTTGCCGAGTGAATAACAGCCACTTATTATAATCAGGTCCAAATTACACGGGTACGTCATTTAACCAGATTAAACCGAGCTTCAGAGATCATTGATTACCGCCGAGAAGAATCATTATGCCGACTATGAGACAGTTTCACCAGTTACTTTCACCTCTCCAACTTTCCACAACACAAGCGTCTCGACGAGTGAATGGTAATTAACCTTGCCACGAGAAACTTTCTTGCAGAGCAAATGATAGTCATACTCGTCATGATTAGCCCAGACTACTTCGCTGAGTGCATGGCGACGTCCTGCCATATTCACTCCATAGCATATTTATATGGCAAAATCTCTTGGCCAAGCTCTTCATTCCCGGACCTACTCTCACAAATTCATTGAGATAGACTTTTTCTCTCACAAGTGAATTAGGAGGTTTACTGTTAGAGATAGATTGCATTCTTTTACAAGGTCCATTGAATAATAAAGCTCTGCCCAAAAGCTCGTCGCTTAAGCGATCAATCCAAAGGATTTGGTCCATTAAACTCGGTCAAACACTAGGTCCATCGTACTAGATCAAGTCTGCTTTAAGGCAAAGAAGGAAGGAAACGAGTATAAAAGAGGGTGGGAGAGATTAAGAAAGACATCCAAACTTCACTACAAAGATTGATGGCTAGAACTTTTAATTAGCTTTAATCTTGTTGACTTATACTTCTCTGGCGCACTCTCGTTGAGTGATGTCTCCTTTCTTTCTTCTTTGCATACAAATGTAATCTTTCTTTCATTTTGATAAATAAAAAGCTTTTAAAATAGTCCACAGTCGAATTTTGTTCTTTTTTTAGAGTCGACCAAATTCATATTCAACATTAACATATTACTAGATTTTGACCCGCTATTTGAAAAAATGATATATTTTTTGTTTTATAATATTTTCTTAGAAATTTAATTTCCATATTTTTGCTAATTATATTAAATTTGTGATATTTTTTAACTATTAAAATTGTGATGTTGTATAACTATACAATTGTGTCATAGTCATTATCCATAATATTGTATTGATGAAACTGAAATATAATACCGCACTACACCATTCACGTAACCGTTTAAAACAACATAACATGGAAAAATATAATGTGGTTACTGTCTAGGGAAATAGAAAATATTATAATAATCTATTGACACATTCACGTAACCGTTAAAACAACGTAACATAGATATAGAACATTTTATTATAACCGTTCGTTATCTCATGCACTACATCATTTGCGTAACCGTTTTTGTTTTTGTTTTTTTAAGTCTAAGGGCCATTCTATTATTCAAGTTTAAAGTGGTTTGGGTAAGCCATTCTAACCGTTTTTGTTAAAGGAGAAATAAAAAGTGGTTAGTATTTAAATATAGTTGGACACAAATTTTATCAATTGGAAATGTTCATGTTTTAATAGAATAGATAAAAGATAAAAGTAGACTAAGAAAAGAGAAGTTGTGTGTCCATTAATTTAGAGTAACCTATTATTCCATTCATGTGCGTTATTTTATGTTTTTGGCTTTATTCTTTTTGAGTTCACATTTTATCTAGAAACATAAATCTTGCTTTTAGGTTTCTTTATCTATTTTTTCGTAAAGAAAATCTAAAAATGCTCGTTGTCACAGTAGCGTTCTTCTCCTCGGTCTGAACTAAATATTACCAATGATTTTTCTTGAGAAAATTACAAAGGATTTTTATTCTACTGGTGTATTCAATTCAAATCATAAGTGATTATTTTGCAACTACAAAGATGATTCTATAGGGTTGTACTTTTTTTCTAAAACATAGGTTGTACTTCTTTGATATGAGCCAAAAAAGTATACATTTTTAAAAAATCGACCTGATAGTAGGCATTGGAACAGAGGTTTCCGACTAACCAGAAAGAACAGTTGATCTTAGATTACTTTTTTTTTTTTTTTGATCTTAGATTACATGGAAGAGGAAAGCTTAAACCAGAAGAATAGACATTAATTTTATTTTTATGATATCAAAAAAATATAATTCAAGAACGGCAATGTTGCTTTTGTCGTTCTTCACCTAACAAAATAAAACATTGCAAGTTGATAATCACTTTCGCATTCAATAGTAGGATATGATATAAATCTGATTACTGGATACATAAAAAGTAATGCTCGAATGAAAACTAGATAATTATAACATAAATGGCTATGGGTCCAGCAAAAAAAAAAGAGAGGCTATGGTTTGTGTTCCTCTATTTGCAAAATCGATTACTAGTAAATGTTGGGATTCTCTCATGCAAACATTTGCAATAGGATTTTCTATGTGATTTTCAAAAAAATATGTTGTTTTACTTAAACTTTATCGGTGACATGAGTTAGAATTGATTCATTTCGAATTAGGAGCATAACTCATAAATGTTATTAGTCATGAATTACTTTTAATTTTTTAAGTTAATGTTTGAATTAGAATGTGTTGTAATTGAGTTACAATTTTGAGTTAGCCCTTGAGTAAATTGGATAATTCAAATCATAAAAAAAAATCATGCATTAGAAATTGAGTTAGTATTTTTTTTTTTTTTTACAACAAAAGGCCAGAGAGAAACTAAGTAGATTCCTGATCCAAAAGCCACCTCAGGGGAATCGAATCAACATAAACCATAGTTGCAGGCTGATTTCTAGCACCTCGTGCTAGCTTGTCCACCATTGTGTTTTGTGCCCTCGGAATATGCTGAATAGTAAAGGGATGAAAAAATTCCTTACATCGTAGAAACTCTTCCATATGTGTAGTGAACGCCGGTCATTCTGTTGGTGTAGACACCATCTTCACCAGTTGAGAGCAGTCAGTTGCAAACACCACTTCTGAGATTCGTAGGGTCTTCATACACTCCATCGCTCATATCAACGCTTCACATTCGGCATGTAAAGGTGATAGACTTTTGCGAATAGACATGGCACCCATCATAGTATCAGTTGATCCACCTGCTTTATAAACTCATCCTTGTCCTGTGCACACATCTTGTGCTCTCCATGCACCATCTATATGACACCTACTTATATCACCTGTACTAAGGGTATCCACATTGTATGACGATCCCACCGATGGAGAATCCTTGGTCTGTGAATCCGTCCACATGACGTTTTTTATTTCCGCCGTTCGAAGAAGCTCGAAAGGATCCCTTGTCAGATTCCTATAAGTTTTTCCATTCTGATTATTCCAAATAAACCATAAAATCCAGGGAAAGCAACTCAAATTTAGTTATTTTGGTAGCCGCCAGAATAGATAATCCATGTTTGTAAAAATAGATGCGGTCGGGAAAATCCCTGGGCAAGATGAAACATTAGATAGTGCCCAAATTTGAAGTGCGAAAGGACATTAAAAAAAGACATGATTAATAGATTCCTCCTCAGCCCCACACAATTGACACTGCGTATCACATTTAATACCTCGTGAGTAAAGATTCTTATACACTGGTAAGCAATCCAAAATTATTTGCCAGACAAAATGTTGAAGTTTTGGTGAGCACTGCAGCCTCCACGTAGCGGTTTGGTATTTGGTCCCATATCAATATTTTGTTCACCCATATGAGGATAAGATTTCTCGGTACGATATCCAGATTTAACTGTATATCTACCATGATCCGTAAAATGCCAACCATATGAATCCGGCTTAGGATTTCTACTAATGGCTAGACTCAGTATAGTAGTCACATCGTCCTGATGAACATATGCATTGAGTAGATCCAGGTTCCAAGACAGATCAACTGGATTAATGAGATCCTCCACCTTAAGTAATGGATTCAGAAATTGATTTGTAAATTTTGGAGTTAGTATTTGTTTTGCATTTTGTTAGTTAAGTTACAGTTACTTTGGATTTTTAATCATTTTAATTTTTAATATTGTACACCACTATTTCTTCACGTCACTTTTCATTTGTTAAAAAATCATTTTATTTTTTATAATTACTAACTACTTAAGATTTTCTGATTTTTTTTTTAATTTTTTTTAATTTTTTTTTAGTTTTATAAATTTTAAGTATTTTTTTGCTATTAATTAATTAGATCATTTAAAAAAAGAAAGAAAAAATTGATACATCATTATTTTTACTGAAAAATAAACAGGGGGTGATTAGTTGAGATTTATCTCTGTACTTTAGTTTTATTTATTTTTAAATCATTAAATTTTACCAATCATGTTGTAGTTTCACTTTTAAAAATTAAAGTCTACATCAAGTTTTTATTTAGTTTTACCAATCGTGCTTTAGCTTTATTTTTAAAGCTACAGCAAAAAAAATAAAGCAAAACTTTTCTTACATATTTTAGGCAAAAACCCTACATCTTCTTTTTATAGGTTGTAGAATCTGTAAATGAAAAAAAAAATCTATAATATCAAATAACTTATATAATCATAATAAAAAAAATTATAAATATTTTAATTTTGAATTTGAGTGTCTTTAAATTATAAGATATTTAAATAATACAAATATTATTTACATATCACATTTTAAATTACAATAAATTTTGATAATTTATTAAAAAAATATTGATATAAATTATTTTAATTGATATAAAATAATAATTTTATATATACAACACATATTTCATATATTTTATTTTAAAATATCTACAGCCTATAGCTTACAACTACAACAAATTTAACTACATCAAAAGTCTCTATAGAAAAAATCTACAGTAACAACTTTACAGCTACAACCGATTTATCTACAACTAAACATCTACAGCTAAATTTTTAAAGTTGCAGTCGAACCAATCATCACCAGTGTCAATCACTTATTGACTTGACGAGTAAACTCGACTAAATGTTTTTTTGATAGAAATGTCACATTTTTAACACAATAGAAATGTCACTATAATTTGTTAAAATGTTAGTTAAATAATTTTAAGATTTAAAGTGTTAGTAATTATCACTTTGAATATTTTTCATGCGATTTTTCTTTTACAAAAATACAACCTTGTGTTTTCTGTATTCCTAAACTCAGCTAAATAGCAATTTTCCCCCATCCCTACCAGATGTTAGAAACGAGTAATGACAGATCAAAGAAAAAAAAGGATTTCTGTTTCGATATTGAAATGGTCGCATTTGTCTAAATTTTAGTTGTAAAAGCATTAAAAGTGATGCTGACTGATTTGACTATTATGAATTAGGAGCATTTTTTTTTATATTGCTGCCTGCCGTTTTGGTAGTCTTAAATTTAAATGCACCGTTCAGATATACTCCATGTCGTGGTGGATTATTCAGAATTTTCTAATTGCCGCAAATGAAACGAAATCGCATAAAAAATATTGAAGAATTAACACAGCTGATATCAAATTGCTTCCGGTTTTTCAATATAGATAAACTTGTTATATGCCATATGGCCAAAGACGAATTCAGAATTCTCTAGAGGAGATGGAGGGCTTGTCGTTAGATCACATTCCTAAAGCATTCAAAGTAGTTTAAGACGTATTAAAAGTACTTTGTTTCTTCCTCATTTTGTTCTTGTGATTTGTAACGGTGATCATGTGATAATGAATGATTTATTCTTCCCTTATGTTGCCTATAGCCCATGAGTATTCTACGATAGGCCCAAAATGACAATGTTCGAATAGGTAACAAGTACAGCACCAAGCAGCCCAATGTATTAACATATACTTTTAATGTCAATTTTAATTGTCTAAATCATAATGGGCCTGTTATATAGATACTACTAGCCTACCGACCAACTTACTCCCCCCCCCCCCCCCCCCCCCCCCCACCCCTCCCTCAAAACACATTTAACCAGAACAGATGAACGAGTATGTCACGATCAAAAGCAAGGATTTGTTAGTTTGTTTATTTTTTTGCTACAAATATAGAAAAGTGATAAATCAATTGGCTACAACAACTGTTTGTATTTCCCACGTGATATTTTTGCTACATATATTAAATAGAGAAGTATCTTATATTCTTTGTTACAGCTGCGTCCCAATTTCGATGTGTTTCTTTATGTTTCATGTAATAGTTTTATGAACATGGGAGATTGTGGCTGATTCCTCACATGACAAAGTCCATCTGTTTTTTTTTTGTATGATGTGTTTTTAGACTAAGTTTTATTTAATTTGGCGAGAGCAGAATTGTTGGCCTCATGATTCAGTGTACCAATAAACAAATTCGTAATGGAATCCTTCAATGTAGACAAAAGAGATCTTTAGATGTGATGGAGTAATAGATGCGTGTGGCTTGCATTTCAATGTCGTTTCTCTTTTTGTATCTCTTACGAGTTTAATATTTTCTTAAGATTTCAGATATTTTGTTCTGTTTTTTTTATCCCTGTATCGATTAATCAATTTTCGGTTAAGGTAGAATTAATATAAGAAAAAAAATTGAACATTTCTCAAATTTATTAGCCACAGAATTCACTAAAAATGTTTTTGGCCTAATTTAATTAAATAAACATTAAAAATATAAAAAAGACTTCTCATCTTTGAAATTCAACAAGATCTTCTGCATATGTTTACCATTTAAATACAAATCTAGGTCAGCAATTTTGGCGTTGGAGGACTGGGATTAAATTTTATGATTGAGATTGATTTGTGGTGGAAAACATACAACTGCCATGTAGAGTATAATCTAAGAATTTCTAAAAAAAAGTGAGTATAATCTAAGGCAGAAAAGAGTTAAACTAGGAAAATGGCAAAATAGAGATATTTATTTGACAATGTAAAAAGAAAAGACATTTTATTTATTGATGCTAATCATAGCTAAGAAAATTACTCATAGTCATTCGATTATGAAATTTTCAGCTACAATGAATTGGTCTGGCTCTTTAAATAAATGATTTTAGCTGATTTGTTAGCTGATTATGACCGCTACGATCTCACTGCAAATGATTGGTCCGTTTATAATTTTCTGTGCTGCCCAATTTACGTGACGTAGTCCTTTTTATCGTCCAGCTCTATACAAAAGAGACACGCATACGCATGTTGCATGTGTCAACTGTCATGTGTACATGGTCTGTATAGCTGTTCCTGTATATATGGATGTATGTATACAAGTTTGTTGACCAAAAATGTCACAAAGTTTTATTTATTTATTTATCCGACCAAAAAAATTTTATTTATTTATTTACTTTTTTACTAACATAAGTTTTATTGTAGTATGGTTAAGAGATTTTATTTCATATAAAATGTTGGCATATAATGTTTATTATCTAGTATTTCTGGCCAACTCTAGAAAGAAGAAAATATTGTCGCCTGTTGTCAGTGTCTTGTCACCATAAAGACGGCTTATATCTCTTTCTCTATTAGATTATTTTTACTTTTTTTTGTCTGGTGAATATGAAAACGCGTAAATTACGGAAATACAGAAGCCTTTTTAGTTCTCACATTATTATTTTTCTCAACATCGATCAATGATTGTTCTCTCTTCTCTCTCTGCGTAATTTGTCTTCTCATGCGTGTAAAGAGGTAGATCCTTCTGAGTTCTTGCATGGTTCAGGTACTTCTGTTTTGTTTTGTTTTTTCTTATTAACCTGTGTTCTTTCCTTGAATCATACGTCGTGTAAAAAAAGCTGGTAAAATGAGGTCGTCTAAGGATTTAATTTCAAGCCTTTTTTTTATAGGAATTGCATACAAGACAGCTAAAAATAAGTACAATAAAATACTTATCATAATACCTAAGCAACGATAAACACGTAACATGTTACACGTTTTGAATCGGTTTTCAGATTTCTTCTTATTGCAAATTTGAATATTCATGCCTAAGATTCAATACCAATAATAATTCAATACCAATAATTAAGATACTATTCAGATATGAAAATATTGAAATAGTGGTGGATGATCTGTTAGGCGTTCATCATATAAGTTGTAGGAAAAAAACATCTTACCAATTTAGATCCATCAACAATGCATCTATGCATGTGTCATGTCCTGATGCCCAATATGGGTGCATATTATCTACCCTGTCCAAGTTCAATTATAAATATGTTGAGACAAATATTAATCTAAACTTTGTTTAATATATGCGTCTGTATTATGTAAAAAACTCCAAATTCCAGAAAATACAAGACCAAACCCAATTTATTAAAAATTGTAGAAAATATATCAATCATTTTATACGTGCCAATGCACTAACGTTTGGTTAGACTAAAACAATAATTTATGCAATAAGGTTAAATGTTGTTTACGATAAACGGTACAATGAGTTGTTTCTTTACTCAACTAAATATAATTTTCTTATTCACCCAAAAATGATGTTACCGTATAGTAGTTATAGATTAATGATTTTTAATTATTCCAGTTTTTATAAATCAAAATTCGTTTTGCAAAATTTTTTTTTTTTGGGGGGGGGGGGGTGTATTTGGAGGAGTTCTTATTCAATTTTCTAAGCACAAGACATCAATGTTTTTGTTTGCTTCCAGACATTAATGTGTGATATTTTAAGACATGTTGACCATAATTTTTAATTGCATGAAATACGTGTTGTGAAATAAGTAGATCCAGTATTCCCCTGAATCTCCATATACGTCCACCATTGGTATGCTTTATTTGTTAATTACAAGAAATTAGATTCCATTTATTTTTGACAAGTTGTAAATAACTTCTCAACCATACATGGCATATATTTTACGCAGCAGCCTCAAAAGGGTCAACACACAACAGCTAAGAAACTGCGTTAAAATGTCCAGAACTTTGTCAAAACAAATTGGGTAACTCACATCAAAACGGAATATAAAATACAATATAGCTGAATAATTGAATATTTAAACAGAAGCTTCCTCTAGTTCTCCAATGACACAGGCCTGAAAAGACTCAAAACTCTCGCATGTTTTATGAATATTAAACTTAATTATCACCGTGGCTGTTAGAGTCAGACTTTTACGAGGAAGTAAATATAATTATGTATAAATACACACATATGCCAGTAGAAATCTGTGCTTACCACGTACCTTTAATTGCTCTCTTCTCAGGGCCTCAGGCTCATTACTTTCTCTGCAGATTAACTGCAGAAGAAGAAGAAGAAGAGAAACAAGATCCGATATCTTGGCTCATAGTAATCCATTAGTCCATTAAAGTTTTCATAAAAGATGGGGTTTTGGTCATTGTTGGAGGTGGCTTCTATGCCAGTGATTCAAGTCCTCATAATAAGTCTTGTTGGAGCTTACTTGGCCACTGATCGATGCAAGCTCTTTCCTGTTGAAGCCCGTAATTCCATGAACAAGGTAAACCAATCTTCATGCTTAGATCTCTGCAAAAGAATTAAGATTGTGTATGTTTTTTCAAATTTTATTTTTTTAACAAATTGTAGGTGGTGTTTGTAATATTTGCACCGGCTCTCATGTTTGCAAATCTAGCCCAGACGGTCACACTTCAGGACATGGTCTCATGGTAAGAAAAATCCCCTTACTTTTCCTAGATCATGGTAGCAAAATGTTACACTAAAATTATTTTTTTATTTTTTACTAATTGAAATAAAAGGTGGTTTATTTTTTGTCAAAAACAAAAGGTGGTTTATGCCGGTGAATATGGGACTTACATTCTTAATCGGAGGACTTCTTGGTTGGATGGTTGTCAAGATTCTGAAACCACCTCCTTATCTTGAAGGTCTTATTGTTGCAACTTGTTCTTCAGGTACGTGACAAATTGTTTATTTGGACCATCCCATGAACGTCATCATCATCAATCTACATATGCATGACATCTACTTTGTATTTTTTCAATGACAAAACTCAACTTTGGTTTAATAGGAAATATGGGGAACCTACCAATCATACTTGTCCCAGCAATCTGCGACGAGGACAAGAGTCCATTTGGTAACCGTAGTGTATGCAGAACCGTTGGTCTCTCTTACGCGTCTTTCTCCATGGCGGTATGTAATATTAACACTCTAAAAAAACAGAGACATTAGATGAGGAAAAAGAGAAGTAAATGATGATTATCAAATATGCAGCTAGGGGGTTTCTACATATGGACTTACACATTCCGGCTTATAAAAGGATCGGCAATGAAGTTCAAAGAGATGGAAGAATCTGAGAAAACAGCAATCAAATCATCCAATAGTGACTTAGAGGCTGATCACAAGACCAAACTTCTAGGTGCACCTGAAGGCGAGCTCGTAAAGAAAGAGACAGGGTTTTGGAGAAAAGGAGTTGACTTCCTCCATGAAATATTGGAGGAGCTTCGTGCACCACCTACAGTTGGTGCAGTAAGTTCAATTTAACAGACTAGCACTGAAAAATATATACAAGAATGAAGTGAAAAAATAATACTTAACAGTGACATGTTTGATACCTTTTCAGATCATCGGTTTCATCTTTGGCGCTGTCACATGGCTCAGAAATCTTATCATTGGTGATGATGCTCCTTTAAGAATAGTCCAAGCCACAGCAAAACTTCTTGGGTAATTACCACAGTTTTGTCATTAATAACCTCCTTGACCATTTGCATACATATATATATTAAGTTATTAACTTAACCTATTTGTGCAGCGATGGGACCATTCCTTGTATGACAATTATACTAGGAGGCAACCTCATTCAAGGTAAAATTATCGGGAGGTTCTGGGCTAAATCCCATAATACCCACATACCCAAAATTACAACATATAATATTAGTTTCGTCCCGAGCTTCACTCGGTCATGTGATCTTTAACCTTACACTATGGTTCAAATTGATCAGGTTTACGTTCTTCGGCAGTCAAACCGGTGGTTGTTCTTGGAATAGTGTGTGTTCGCTACATAATTCTCCCAATCATTGGCATAGGCGTTGTAAAAACAGCTGAGAGTTTCGGGTTTCTCCCAGCGGATCCTCTGTTTCAGTATGTTTTAATGCTTCAGTTCACACTCCCACCTGCCATGAATATCGGTCAGTTCATAAAATCATTAATAGCTTAGTTCATGTAAATCTATAAAAATACTAAAACAAGGAATGACAAGTTGCACAAAAAACTCCCACAGGTACCATGACACAGCTGTATAATGTTGGACAAGACGAGTGCTCAGTGCTCATGCTTTGGACATACTTGATCGCCATTCTTGCCCTCACTGTTTGGTCCACAATCTTCCTTCACTTGTTAGTCTAGACAAAACCTGCGATCCTGTGCGAGCACAACGGAGACAATGGGGAAAACATGTGCTAATGTCCTCTTTCGTCAAAGGGTTTTTTACCATTTGTTTATTTGTCTATCAAATAAAAACTTGATAGATTCTTTTGTTTGCATTTCTACAAGTATTCATTTTTACCCCTATTGCAAACACAAAAATTTGTATCATGTATTAAATCTGTTTAATGAAAAAGGCTGTTGTCCTTCATTGGTGTTTTGGTAACAAAGAGTAAGACAAAGATGGTTCATAATTGTCAAGATGAGAAAATATTTCTCACCGAAATATTTCTCACCGAAATATTTCTCAATATCAATCTGTAACATTTGAGCAATCTTTCTGCTGAAAACATCTTTCAAGGCTTTTAACAGTAAATTGTCTCTACTTTAGGTGTTTTTCCTCAGAGCTTTGGTTATTGCATTGAAATATAGGTGCAGCTCCAATGAAACTACAGCAGCTAGAATCACAACAATAATGGCTGTGTGATACATGTCCCACATGGCTTGTGGCAATAAAATGCCTACATACCATATAAAGCTTCATTGGTCCCTCCTTTCATAAGCTGCTTTTTGTGGTGGGTTCTACCTTTTCGACAGCCACCTTCACAGGGGAGATCAATTTGCAAAACTTGTCATCAGCTTCTTTGTAAAGAGAAACTTTGGTTCATCTAAAAATCTGGTAATGGAATGTTTGAAATTCTCACAAGATCACTCACGGATTATAATAACAAAACCTCAATGAAAAAGTATATGGGTTATCAACAAAACCACATGACCACAAGTGAAGTGTATCTCAACAAAACTGGCATCCATTAATAGATAATGATATGATGATAATGATACAATGTCTTTGACTTTGACAATGAAACACAGAGCAAAATAAAATAGGCATAAAGTACACAAAACAAATGTAAATACCACACAAGCTCTTGACAATTGGTCCAGACTATATAAAAGTAGTGAAAGCGAGACTTAAATGGTTGAAGAGTTTTACAAAAGGGTGAGTTCGAGTTTGGGTCGGTTAGGCTGAGGCTCCACTACCTCCATGTGAATCCTCACAGTTTGCAAGACACTGTAAGATAAACTTCCATCCATCTTAACAATCTTCTGCTTCTCCTCATCTACGTACCAGTCACCAACTCCTTTCTCACCTTTTGCTGTTAAGTAAACAGGGCCTTCGATTCCATACCTGCATTACAAAATCCATAACGTTGTCCAGTGTTAGAAGACATGATTGCTTAAGAGTGAAAAGATAAGAAGAAAAGGCAACACTAATGAATTTGGTAGTGGAACAAGTAAAGGATGGAGAACGTACTTTGGGACGAATACTATAAAACCATTGGATCTTATCTTCACAACTCTTGCCTCTGCATCTGTGGGTCTGCGACATCAAACAAAGTCTTTACCAGTCCATGCCTTTAAAATATAGTCTGTATTATGAAAAAAGGTAGACGGTCTATACCGGTTTTTGAAGTATATGAGGGTGTGCAGCTCTACTGAAGCTCGACTTGCCATCTGGGCATTCCTATGCCGATAGTTCAAATCTGAAACAAGTCCAATGTATTAGAATACTTGCAAGTTTGCAAATTTTGTCTGAACAGTTAAAAATGCTGGAAAACAATAAACCCTTACTATCAGCAACGCTAGTAAGTTGAGGTCTATCTTGGAACACCGTTGGAAGCTTGTATATTCCTAATGACGCGGCAAGTAATCTGTGCACAAAGACATCTACAAACAGGGAAAGAAGCAGGTTTATAGCATCTAACATGTGAGAAAAAAAGAGACAGGGCAAGTTTTCACTTACCAGCATATCTTCGGATAGGAGATGTAAAATGAGTATATAAGGGTGCTGCAAGTCCATAATGGAGATACTCTGGAGGACTGAGATCCCCACTGCAGAAGTACACAGCCTGAGTAGTAATAAATTAAATTGTTAGACGGTATCCTGCGAAAATCACCAGAATCTTAGCTATTCAGTCATCACGGAAGCATTACCTGTGTCATGCACCTAGTTGCCAATATCCTGATCAGCTTATTGAAATATGGATCCTCACCCTGAAGAATAACGACATTTGTTAAGACTGAGCCAAGCTAGTTGCTTAGTTAAAAGACGTATAGCATCAAAACGTGACAGCTGAATTTAGTTATGAGCAGTATGTGCAACCCTAGTTGTAGATATGGAACCGAGGAGTTACTCAAAATGGCTAGACAGTGGCTGTGCAAATAAGATAGTGCCGGCAAAAAAAAACTCACCACAGCTCGGTCCAGTGAATCAGCCAAAGCTTTAGATGAAGAGACATCTAAGCTAAGTCCAATAGCTGCAGCAGTACGCAACAGCGGTTCAAGCATTTCTCTTGTTGGGGTAGGATGACGCCTGCATTGAAGAACCAAACCAAGGATGCGATGAACTGTTGTTGATGATATAAAATGAACCAAGAAAATACAGCAAATGCACATAAAAGATAACAATGTCATAAACAGCTATTTGGGATCCCATAAATATGCATTATGCTAAATAAGCATAAACTTAATCACTCATGGCCAAATTTTACAGGAAAACAACTATAAGCAATTCGTGCAACAAATGAAAGCTAATTTGGCACAATCTTGGGAAATAATCGCAATCAGTTTTACGCAGAGAAACACTTCAACACATACAGAATGATTGCAATCTTTGAGAGTCATAAAATCTTCAAGAACTATCACAAACTTTACCTCAATAGTGAACAAGAAGGGAATAGTTTAAGAATTTGTTCAGCGACTGAAACATTTGCAGCAAGCATGAATTCCTCAACCATTTGGTTTGCTTCCCGGATCTGATACATGCCTATGCAAAACACAGTCACAGAGACGGATGAGTACATCTTTCAGAAGGATAGAGGTTGTTGTACTTAACGATTGTTTGGGTGACAAAGACTAAGAAACTATCGTTCCTATTCATCAAGAGCATTTTTTTCTCAGCAAACATACCAATGTCAAGAGGATCATGAGTCTCAGTATCAATCTGAAATTTAACTTCTGCAGACGCAAGAGTTAAGGCTCCCCTATCGATACGCCTTTGCCTCATTATCTACAGGTTTCAAAAGCAAATAACAGGTAAAAATTGTGTTCTTCTTTCTATCATCTCTGGAACATATAACAAGTGAGAGGAGGTGTTTTAAACCTTTGCCAAAGCATTCATGTTCCTCAGATCAGTAGTCACGGGGTCTGTCAATCGGCTGCAAATAGAAACAACACTTAATAATCTTGTGCATAATGTAACAGAGGGAGTCTTAAAACCCTCTACAATTATACTGTCAAATCACTAGAGAACATGAAACGAAATAGTTTTACCGTAAGAACAAAGATAAGCAAATATACCACTGATCCATCTAACACTATGGAAAGAGATTTTACCTGTCATCCATCCGAGCCTGAGCTTCAACATAGGACAATGCTGCAGAAGACTTGATTATGCTCTTTGTAAATCTCGTTGAGATAATTTCAGCTCCAGGGCTCATTTCCTAAATATATGAATATGCTTAGGCTAACCTTTTACTAATTTACTAATATTTGTACATAAGCTTTTGGGCTCCAAATGATAAAGCATACCCAAATAACCGAGAATGCAAGTCTTTCCACATCAGCTCTAAGCGAGCAAATATCTGCAAACAAAACCATGTTTCTTGAGTGCATTGGAATTCCAACATATACGGAAACATATCCTGTAAGAAGATGATACCTTCAGTTAAAGGCTTGGGAAGCATGTCAATGCGGCGGTCGACAAGGTAGACAGATGTGCCTCTTTTTGATGCCTCATCATCCAAAGGAGTACCAGGGTGTACAAAGTTTGTTACATCCGCAATGTCTTAAGTAAAAATGGTCAAGGATAAGCAACATCACAAATTCACTCACAAGACGTGAAGAGATTCCAACGGAACAAGCCAATTATTCTAGAAGAGACTGAATACTAATAGACATAAAGCAGATCACCTCAAAAGCACTTTTAGCACTCGACAATTATGATAAACTCGAACAATGAAGAAAAACGGTAACAAGAGCCATTTCAAAGCTTTGCTGTATGCACGGCAAAGTGATTTGTAACTCATTGACTCTTGACATGCCCTATATTGAAAGCTAAGTCCTACATAAATTATAAAGTTGTAGGATACGGACTCCAAGTTCAAAGTTCCCGTTTGGAAGCGATGTACAGTGCAATGCATCATCAATATCCTTGCAGCCTGTTGGCACCAAAAACAAGTTAACTCTACATGTACACAACTAACTTCAGACTCTGAAAGACACTTATATAGGCAAAACTAATAAATACTATCAAGCGAGTAAGGCGTTAGGTACATACCCGGAGGGTCCACACTAAATACAAGCAAATGTCGTAAGTCTTGCCTAACAGGACTGGAGACGTCTTCAGCAGATACAGACCAAGGTAAGGGTGGCAAGCATGCCAGAACTTGAGAAGAGAATGGCGAGTAGTCAACATCGTTCTCTATCAAGACAACCTGCAACATCCACAATAAAGAGTAACGATGTCAATGCCCTCCCACTTCCTACCAGAACAGAACCTAGTAATCTAATAAAGATGCCCCTACCTCTGTCTCAGTCTCCCTGTCACCTATTTTGCCGATTGGTCGTACATAATGGCCAGAAGGATACCGAGATTGGCGGTCCCATGAATCAACTGCCACTACTATCCTCATATCCAAAAGGTTCTCAAGCTGACGAGTGTTAATGCGAATCTTGGGAATTCTTCGATCTTTAGAGACGAATAAAGCATGCGCCGTTCCACCACTTCCAGCAGGTAGGGACATTGGTTCAAGAGATCCACAATAGCTGCACAATAAATATCATGCAACTTAGGAACCGTCATCCAGAAACCACAGCTTGAAACATAGTATCAAAATAAGACAAAATTAAAGAAAATCAAAGCGTAATTGCACAGAGAATAGCCAATGAAGTCAACAGAGCTAAAGATAATCGTCAATTTACATAAGGGGAGTATATTGGCATGTCGGTTATGTTCATATGATGTATCCATGTGTCATAAAGTTTAAAAAAAAAACAGCAAGAAGTGAACTCACGAGTGCCAATTTCTACGGATAACACCAACTACACGACCTGAAGGACGAGCAGGGTTAGCATTTTTATCACCAGAAGTTACTTGGGCTAAATTTGAGGTTCTAGGAGCATCATCAGCACTGTTGGGAGCCAAATGAACAGTATCATCCTCTTCCTCCTCATCTGCATTAATATGTGAAAGAGAGATATGTTTGACACAACTTCATGCAGGCAGATAAATAGTTGATAAATATGAAGATATTAAAAGAAACCTTCTTCAGCTATAGACAACGCCTTCTCCCCTTGCCATTGATCACGAGGCAAGAGCTCTACAGCAACAATATCACCATCGAAAGCCCTGTTCATGTTGCTGCGCCCATAGATAATAATCTCTTCCCCAATGCTCTCGCTTCCAACATAAGCTTCAAAGGGATTGAAACGGTTGACACGCAGTTTCCCTTGATGATATATTCCACGGTGCAAGCCAGCAGTAATTTCAGACATGGGTTTATGCTGCAGGCAGAGAAAAAAAGAACATAATTATAAGAGACAACGGTTGTTTAATGGCAGTATCTAGTCACCTTAATCCATTACCTCTAGGTATACAAGTTTCCTCTTGGAAGGTCTGGAATCATCCGCGTCTTCCATAGTGACGTCTTCACCGGTTGGTTGAGCAAGCAGGTCCAGCAATTCAGGTTGCCCAATTGATTTTACATAAGCCTCAACTGATACAGAAACACTCATTGATAAGCTTCTATGTCATGCAAAAGTGAGCTTTCTTTAAAACTGGAATGCTGAAAAACTTCAACTTCTATGGAAAAGGAAAAAGATGATTTACATACTTGTCTCTGCAGATATTCCCTCTTCAATGGCTTTCCGTTTATTCTCTCTGTCATTAGTGACAAGTAACACCTGAGATGTATCCCCTAGATGCTTCTGGTACCATAGCGTAGCGACACGAATAGCTGAATTCCAGATAACATTTAAATTTTTTTAAGGACATTTTCTATGAATGGATACATCAGAAAGTAAGCAACAAGATGTTAGCAAACGAAGAGGGTGATTATATAGTATATAGAACCTCTATCATTGTGGTCATTGGCAGTCTCTCTCTCCATGGCCTGCACATAAGTATCCCTGCGGAAAGTTTAGTAAAAGTGAGAAAACAACAAGAAACTAGAAACCGTGATCAATAAAAATCACATAACTTTATCAAAATGTGAGGACTCTAAAAGCCGAAAAGTTGGAGGAGCTTCTTACTTGTGGACATGATTGGAGAAAACATAGAATTGCTTGACAGGATTGCTGCAGAGAGTTCTGATTCTGTTGTAAACAGATTTGTTCCTGTTCTTAACCTCGTCCAGCACCACAGAGAGAACAACAACATTGTCTATTGCCTGATTCTCCAACAAATCAATCTACCAAACAAAAAAGCAAATCAATTTAAGCAGGAACAAGCTCAAAGTCTTTAGCTTTATAGTGAAAGCAAGTTACTTGGTGAAGAACGACGTTGGTATCGACAACAATAATCTTAGGGGAGGACAGACGAGCAGCTGAAGTATCGCAAGACTTGCAGGAAAAGGCTCCACAGTATATGTCATCTCGTAGATAAACCTCTCTCACTTGCTGCAGCGGCAAGTAAAGAACAAAACTAAAAACTCGGAAGCATAGATAGAGACGAGATAGAGAAATAGAGCAACAGAACAGACCTTTTGAATACGACCTCCTCTGGTCTTCTTATTGAAAACCTTGCTCTGCAACATCTTCTTCTTCAACCTCTTGCTCGAGTAATTGTTTCGCCGGTGAGAGATTTCAGTCGTTGGAACGGAGACCGAAGCTTTTAAATTGTCTTAAACCTAAGCCGAAGTGAGCCCTATACCTTATTTCTCGCCCGGTTCCGACCGGTTTGGTTATTCTTTTCAAATCGGTTTGGTCTGATTAAACCGAAGTGATTACAAAAATAAAAATAAAATAAAAAGAACCCAGACTGAACAAAATTTACAAGATTGCCAAAAGAGTATGATTTTAGTAACTTTCCATGGATTTGGTACATTTGGAAAAATAGAAATAATAAAGTTTTCAATAATAAAGATAGAAATCCTCAGGAAATATTTAGATATGCAGAAGTGGAGAGCGAGGTATGGGCGGAGGTTCAGACTATAATTCCAAAAAGACAAGTTTTGGACCCACAAAACTTTGAATGACAAGCATTGGGACAGTCAAGAATCTATTTTATAGATGGTGCGTGAAAAGAGAATGACAAATTCACGAGACAGGGATGGTTTTGCAGAGTAGTAGGATCAGAAGAGAAGATGATGGGGGCGATGAATCTCCAAAAAAGCTTATCAGCTCTACATGCCGAATGTGAAGCTTTGATATGGGCTATGAAGTGCATGAAGACCCTTGATTTTTCAGACGTAGTTTTTGCAACAGATTGTTCTCAATTGGTGAAGATGATGTCATCACCAGACGAATGACCAGCTTTTGCTACACACATGGAGGAGTTTCGACGCAGTAAGTGTTTCTTCCCTTCCTTCAAGATTCAATATATACCAAGAACAACTAATCTAGTGGCGGACAAGCTTGCACGAGGTGTTCGGAGTTCCCCTTCAGCTGTATTTTATGTTAATTCTACCCCACCGGTTTAGTTTTCCGAGCCGGTAGGTTTCTTATCATAGATTAGTTATCGTTGTCAACAAAAAAAAGAACAAAATTTAGAAGATAGCTCTAGCTCCCCAAAATTGAGAAAAAAAAAAACTCTAGCTCCCCAAAAGAGAACTAACTGCAAATATAATCAAGTAGGTGTATTCTTTTTTTTTGACAACAATAACTAGAATTAGATAACTAAACCACCCGATTCAGAGATCAAGTAGGTGTATTCAATCTAAAATTTAAGGTGATTTGGTTTTTAATGAAATTTTAGATGATTTTATTGAATTGCAAAAAAATAAAATGAGTTTTGTTAAACCACCTAAAATATCATCTTAAACCATGAGATTTGATTTCTAATTTTTTTTAACTTTCAAAAGCTTCACCCAAACACTTGAAAATCACTTGAAAACTTTAAAATTTCACAACTTATATTTTCAATAACACTGGATTTGAGAGTAATTTATAAAATGTCAAGTTTAATAACACTGAATTTTAAATGAGATTTTAAAATTCACGTTTGAATAACAGTAGATTTGTCATTTTGTTTGTTTAAGTAACAGTGGATTTGTCATTTTGTTGCAAATAGCATAAAACTTCCAATTGAATACACTTAATTAAGAGATTAGATACTTCCTTCAAAATTTAAAAATTAAAATTTAAATAAATTTAACCAACAAAATTTGCCACATACTTAATGAGGCTTCATATTTTCACAAGAGTATCTTATTTCAGAGACATTTCTTGGTCTCTTAAACTATTTTGCTTTTTTCTTTCTATTTATTCAATTGTGAGGTATTTTGTGAGAAACATTTGATAAAATACCTAGTTTAAATTAAAAACTAAGTATCGTATTAAATTAAAAACATTTGATACAATACTATCCAAACCTAGTTTAAATAAATATTTATAGTATGAAACTTTAGACTAGATAAATATTTAATCCAAACCTAGTTTAAACTAAAAAAAAAACTATCCAAACCAAACGAAATGGTTGTATCCACTTGGTTTACTTTTCTATAAGGGAAATTGCACCCAGTGACATAAAAAAAACCCAAAATTGACTAAGTAACCAAAAACACAAATTCTCTCCACTTTTCTGTTCATGTCTCTCTTTAGCATTTCTCTAGAAACCTAATTTTGCTTTTTTTTTGGTTATTTAACAAATAAGCCCTTTCTATAAAATGGATAAAACCAAAACAATCGAACAAAAAAAAAAGGCAAACCGTAAACCAGATTGCCCACACCTCTCTGGGGATCAGTAAACAGGCTCCAAACCATGATAATGTAATGGAACAACTTTGAAGATGAAACCCACCCCCATAAAACAAGAAGAACAAAAAAATATGAATGTTTCTGTCCATGAATAGACTCTAACAAAGAGACAAAAGCACAACAAACAGTCGAGATGGTATGTATACGACCCATCCCAGCAAATAGATTCTGTCCCAATCAAACGTTGGATCATATATTCCCACGGAAAATGCCAGACAAGAGTCAAACGACAATATACCATTACAAGGAGAGAGCACAACAAGTTGAAAAAAGTCAAAGAGAAGTCAACGATACCATAAGTAGAAATGAAAAGCTTAAACTAAATCCATATCATTATCACAACTGATCTAAAACACTAGGAAGAGTAGCAAATGAGTTTCTTAATATAACAAACACACAGAACATAAACCAGTTGTTTTCAGTTGAAGGTCACATCATCTAAGCAAATCCTCAAATCTGAGTCAGTCAATGGAAATAATAACTAGTAGACTCCTTAATCCTCGTCTTCTTCCTCCTGCAAACAAGTGTCCAAAACGTCACATGCAAGTAAAAAAAAAAACATATCAACACAAAATAGTTTTTAAAAATATTTAATCAAAACCTCGTTGCTTCCTCCAGCTTCATCCACTTCAGACTTGGATTCATCATCTTCACCTCTATTGGTGCCACTAGCCTAAAACACAGAGTAACAACATTATAAGAACACACGCACACTCTCCCTAAGCATAATCAATGAGAGAGTATTATAAAAAAAAAAAAAAAAAAGAAAAGAGAGTATTATAATAATACCAGATTCATGTTGTACTGTTGCATACTCTTGAGATACTCACTCTTCCTGCTCTCTGCCTTGGAAGCGTAAGGAGCTTTCTCCTGATTCAAAAAACAACAACAAAAGTTAAAGATCCACACTAACCAATCTCTCAATTTCAATGGCTGATACTCACTTCCTCACTCATAGACTTCCACTTAGCTCCAGCAGCCTTACCAACCTGAGAGATACGATTATTAGTTTAACAGATCTGAGAATGCGGAAACTCTACAGATTTGGGATATTACTTACGGCGGCGACGGACTTGTTATTAGGGTTCGCCTCGTTGAACTCCCGTCGGAAATCATCTCTGTCGATGAAAGTTAATCAGTTTAAAATTGAAAAAAAAAGCAGTGAGGATAATGTGAGATTGAAGAGATTGTGAGGTTTACAGGAAGACGAAGAAGGCACTTGGAGGTCTCTTAGGTTTGTTTGGGTCCTTGGTCGTCGTCTTCTTCTTCCTTCCTCTGGTTTTGCGTCTGGAGAAATAGAAATCAAAATAGAGGTGAGAGAAGTTCTGCAGACGAAGAGAAGAAGAGAGAGAGAGAGAGACCTTTGATCGGTGCTCGTCGCTTCGGATTTGGTTTGACCGCCTTTCATCGAGTCAGGAGGGTAAGAAAACGAAGAATCGCTTGAGACTCGGACTGAGTCGGTTAGCAGCGAGTTGTTTTTTACCTTGTTGAAGTGTTTGCGGTATCAACTTAAAAAAAAAAAAAATTGGATTTTAGTGAAAGTAGATTGAAATTCGCATTGTGGCGGGATGTTGACCGAGATTATTTGCCACGTTAATGGTTTAAAATAAAAAAATCCAAAAAGGGTTGCTGAAATTAGATCGCTAATGGTTTTAAGTTCTGGTTGAAATTTTTATCGGTTTAGATATAAAACCCGGGTTGGCTACTGAACCGTTCCGGAAGTGAGCTCTGGTTCGGTAAGGTTAGTAGGAGTTTCGGGCTTTCGGCGACTCTTCTGTTCTGTGTTTTCTGCAAAAAAGCCCAGAGGAAACGCAGTCTTTTCATTTTGAAACCCTAGCTGTCAAGGTGGATCTGTCTTCAACATTTCAATCGAGCCTTTGATTTCTCTTAAGCCGGTTTAGAGATTCGGTTTAAGGGTGTTTTCTTGTGTCTATTAGGTTTTGATTTCATGGATTCTGGTGATTCTCCTCGGATGGATACGGTTGGTTTGTAAATTTTTTCATCCGTTTGATATTGTCTTATCTGTTTTCACATAATGTATATTTTTTTAACTTTAGTTGCAGAGGGTATCTGGTACTGCAGTTGTTCAGAAAGACATGAGGGAATGCATTAATGATATCGAGAAGGCTGGCTTGGACTGGGTACAAGCCAGGGCCGTTGCTAGAGATCGGATGTTTAAGGCCAAGAGCAAGAAGATCGGCCAGTTGTTGAATGACTCGCGAGACTCTTTGATCCGTTCGTTACATGAAACGGTGGAAGCTGACAGAAAGAAAAAGGTAAATTTGTCTGCGTAATTGTTTGCATCATTCTAATCTTTTCGGTTCTTTCAGTTTTGTTTTTCCCCTGTATATACAGGATGTTGATATTGAAATGAAAACAGCTCTTCTAAATCCAGCCGGCTCGGCAAGACAGTCATGAGCCGGTTCCAGATGATAAATAGTATGATGTATGTTTTTTTTTATGTTTAGCTCTACTAAAGGAGTGATATTATCTCCGTTGTCCTGTTTGTATTTGGCATGAAGCAGACATGCTGGATTCCCACCAACTTTTATGATTAAAATGAAGAAGAGTTAGTAGTTATGCGAAGAATATGATGACCTTTCTTTAAACACTTATTAGTAACATAAATGGTAAAGCATAATTATCAAACATATAAAATGCAAAGAAGAGGCAGTGTCCTAGAATCAGATTGAAACCCTTGTGTTTAACTTTTATAAGGAGTAGGCATTACAGATTAATCGGAACATGTCCAATTCACCGCGCTATAATGTAAAATTAAAGACTTGAAACTAATTCAAATCAAACCTTATATAAACCCATAACTAAAGTTCTTGACCAAAAAAAAAGTACACAAGGGATGCTGAAGTTACAACAAATTAACATTGTTTTGAGGTGGCTCTACCCAAACGATGAGGCGAGACCAACATGTTACCGTCATCAGAGAAGACAGAGAGACCAAGAAAACTCTCAAGCCTCTTCAGGTGAATACTTAAATAAGAAGATGACCCAAATATACAACTAACAGTGGATACTAATGTAAGGTTTGGGCTCACTTACGTTATGATATGGTTGGACTGATCTACGTATCAGTTCTTTGCTGCTTTAGTCCATTCTCTATGAAGTTTGTTTCGACCCGTTTCTATTTATTGTTTGGAGATCGGTGTGTTCATCTCTTTTTTTTTTTTTTTTTTAAATGTTAAATTTATTCATCAAAAAACTTTTTTTACATACAAAATGTGACTTTTTTTCTATGACAATAGTCATATTAGCTTTGAGCTGAAATGTTTATAAAACACAGAAAAAACAACCTCCATGTTTAAATCTCCCGAGAACCGAACCAAGCAACCATTGCCTCATTGAATCGTCTTGTTCTTCCCCTGGTGAGGGAGGAGATCCGATTGCGCACTGTCTTATCAATACATCTGATAAGGATGTCGGATGTTTTGTGCACTACTTCCCCATGCCTCCTCCAATTTCTCTCTCTCTCCATATAGTGTGTATTGAGAGTTGAAATATACATATTTCAACAGAAACTGTTGTATTCCTTGCCTTCCTCGAGCTTCCAGTATCTGCACAATGCTGCTCCAGTCTTTGAACTACATTCATCTTGGCTATTCCCACATTTAAACTTTCAATTTTTGGTTTATGCCTTAGTACTTATTTTCATATTTTCTAGTTTATTGTTTTATAGATTTTTTTTATGTTCTTATGGGTCTGGAAATATTTCGATCGTTGCTAGCTTCTGCCTCAAGAAAAGAATGTGCTCCTTGCTGATTTATATGTATACGACTTCATTTTAATTGTTTTAAAATAATCTTCATATAACAAAAAAAATCTTTATGGACACAACACAAATAGTTTTTTTTATAGCACAAAAACTCATTTATTTATAAACACTAAAATCATTTTAATGGGAAGATTTCATCAAATATATTTCGTAAGTAACCCTTCCATCAGTGTCCAGAATCCCATGATGATTTCTCGAGTAAATGAGGAAATTTGACTTATAGTAGCTCCAAGCCTGGTTGGAATCCTTGGCCTAACTACAGCTGAGTCGAATCGGGGTTAAAGGCTTAAAGTGCTTGTTTAATTAGAAACATGAATTGTATGTGTTAAAAAGGAAAAAACCCCATGGATTAGTAGAGATGTGGTGAAATTGAATTTTAAGGAGAAGGCTGGGCTTCACAATGTATATGTGTGAAATCTCTATATGTGTAGTCCAGTCCCATCAATCTTTTTCCCTAGTCAATTCCGGCCTAATTATTTAAGTTTCGGTTTGGTCCAGTTCCGGTTGAGTTTGAGAAATTTTTGACTTACCAAATCGCTTGATCAAGTCATCTTTAGACAGATCTCGTTCGCAAGCATGCATATATCAGTAATGGCATGAGAATGAGGTGGTCCCCTCCTTGTCAGAACTCTTTCGCGTTTGGTTTACGAAAACAATGCCTTTAAGACATTATTAATTAATTTGACAAAGATGATTAGGAGGCTCCCCCATGTTCACGGCTTCATTCCCTGGCATTTATGCCTAGTTTTTCTTGAACATTGACTGTTCATAATTCGTATGCTTATGGTAAGTAAAATTATTACAATTCTTTGGTTCTCTGTGCCATAAAATTTCAAAGTTGCAACTCTCGAATTCACAACTGATAATATAAACAGTTTAACTTGTAGGGTCTAGTTGATTTAAATGCAAAGGGTACAAATGCAGATCCATAAGTAAAAATCTTTGGAAGTAAACACTTTTACGGTTTCAAGTGTTATTAACTTATTATAAATATTTATAAAAAAATACTATAGAGCATACACATTCTTGTTATTTTCAAATCCACATTGTCTAGTTGAATCTATTGCGAACATAGGGAATGGTTGATATTAGTTATATTAATTAACTTGGTATGAATCTTTGACCCATATTAAAAAACAAACTTGATATGAATGATATGATGTACTTTGAACAGGAGAAGCTAAGTTTTTGATTGTTTTCTTTCCAAAAATATCTTAGGCCAATAAAAAGGAATATTAAAAACATTCAAGCAAAAGAATCACTAATTAAGAACTGTCACGGGGCAGCATAATTCTCGGTAGGGAATCTGGTTCTGTCTTCTAATGAAATTAGTCTGAGATAGAGCATATGATTAGCTCTGTAAATACGGATATTAATAAGCTAAATTACTGATTATTTATGATAATAATTACTCCAAAAATTTAAAAGAAAATCAAACACTAGTTAGGCCGCGCCTATGGAGCGCAACCATTTGGTCTGAATAAAAGTAGAAGCCAACCAATAAAAGAAAAGATTAATAAATAAAAGTTTGAAATAAGAAGAGACGAAGCCACATGCCTCGGACCAAAGTTACCGTTAAGTCTTCGTGCCAGACTTGGAAGTAAATCGTTTTATTCTCATAATCCAACGGTCATATCTGATCCTAGCCGTCCATTTAAAAAATAAAATAAAAATTACACTTATTTCTATTTTGATTTATATTCGTCAATTCATAGTCACTTGCCTATATCAACCCCTTGGTCAGATTCGACTGTATCAGAGTATAAAGATTCTCTTTCGCTTAATGCTCTTCCTCTAGTCTCTCTGGTGGGTTTTCTCTCGGAAGAATTAAAACGAACAAAAATGGTTAATTCCTGTGAGAACAACATCGTTGTTGAAGCCACTACAACGTCGGTTCTTCAAGGTAATAGAATTTTTCTAGAGTTATAGTCATATAGATGGAGAGTTTTGACATATGTTGTGTTTTAGATGAAACGACAAGTAGAAAGTTCGGACAAGAGATGAAGAGAGAGAAGAGAAGAGTTCTAGGTGTGATTAATCATAATGTGGTTGGTGCAAGAGGTGTTGTCAACAAGAGAGGCAACTTATCTAAGTAAAATTCAACATTAAACTCTCTCAAGTTAGTATATGTAAAGATTGAATCTTGTAATCTCAATCTGCATTTTGTTTTGATTTGATTCATCTTGCAGATCTAGAGTTGAAGAGCCCTTGTATCATCAGGAGGATGCGAAGAAGCTGAAGACATCAGTTCCAAGTGAAAACTATTTCGGCGACTCTATATTCATTGATGACGAAGAAGAAGAAGAAGAAGCTACATTGGACCATACAATGCCAATGTCTCTGGAGAAGCCATACACTGAAGCTGATCCAATGGTAAACATAATTAATCCAGCTTGATAAAAAATCTTAGCTATAAAATCATTTCGAATAATTAAAGATTGAATGTGACAGGAGGAAGTTGAGATGGAGGATGTAATAGTGGAAGAAGAACCAATCTTGGATATAGATTTATCTGATGCCAAGAACTCACTTGCAGCTGTTGAGTATGTCCAAGATCTATACTCATTTTACCGCACAATGGAGGTGAAAAAGTTTGTTTACTTTTTTTTTACGTGTCTTTGAATCAACCAGAGGCTTGAGTTTGCCTTAAAAAACAATTATTGTTTTGAATCTGCAGAGGTTTAGCTGTGTTCCAGTAGATTATATGATGCAACAAATGGACTTAAACGAGAAGATGAGAGCAATACTAATCGACTGGTTAATCGAGGTATTATTGCATTTTTTTAGAATGATGTTACTGTATAAATGAGAGAGACTAAAGAAGCTAAAATGAATGTCCACTAGGTGCATGACAAGTTTGATTTGATGAAGGAGACATTGTTTCTGACGGTGAATCTGATAGATAGATTCTTGTCCAAGAAAGCTGTTATGAGAAAGAAGCTTCAGCTGGTAGGGTTAGTGGCTTTGCTCTTAGCTTGCAAGTACGAAGAGGTTTCGGTTCCTGTTGTTGAAGATTTGGTACTTATTTCAGACAAGGCTTATACGAGGAACGATGTTCTAGACATGGTAAAGTGCTGTTTCTCTTTGTTTTTACGTATAGAAGAATTCAAATCTTGTCTCATTCTCTGATTAAATGGTTACCATTGTCTTTGCAGGAGAAAACAATGTTGAGCACGTTGCAATTTAATGTCTCGTTGCCTACGCAATACCCGTTTCTGAAAAGATTCCTTAAGGCAGCTCAAGCAGACAAGAAGGTAAGTTAAAAACAAATGGATCATGTTTTATTTTTAAAAAAAAATCTAGAAACGAACTAAATGGTGAAACTGAAACAAAACAGTGTGAGATGTTGGCATCGTTCTTGATCGAGCTTGCTCTTGTGGAGTACGAGATGCTTCAGTTTCAACCGTCATTACTAGCTGCAACAGCTGTGTACACTGCTCAATGTACAGTTGGTGGTTTCAGGCAATGGAGCAGTACATGTGAATTCCACTCTCATTACTCTGAAGATCAACTCATGTAAGTCTCTCTCTCTCTCTACCAAAATATCATTCAAAGGCTGATGATCCTTTTCATTTGCAAACACAAAAGAGTCTTTTTAAACGAATTTGTCATCATGGGTTTTGCAGAGAGTGTTGTAGGAAGATGGTGAGTCTTCATCAGAGGGCACCTACGGGGAAATTGACAGGAGTATATAGGAAGTACAACACTTCCAAATTTGGGTACATAGCAAAGTGTGAAGCTGCACACTTTCTGGTGTCTGCCTGATGAGCCAAATGACAACAATTACTAGTTTGTACAGCTCATGTTGTCATAATTCCTTATTTGCTTTGAAGCAACAGTCAAAAATTGCTCTATTAGCCTTAATTGGAATAAAGTTTCCTCTCTTTTCCACCATTTTACTCTTTTAACTCTTACTAACCAATCACACTCATAGAAACTATAACCAAAAAACTTAAGTAACTCATACAGCTTACAAATTTAATTTTTATAGTTTAAGACAGTAGGCCTTAAAGTTACAAGTAGTTTCGCCTCTGTTTATGGCGGTTGGATATTAGGATTTGCTGTACTATAGTCCTAAATTTCCTTAAGATATTTCTAATTGTTTTTATTATTTAATTTGATTTTTTTTTGTGTTCAATATGGATAGCTGTTTTACTTTTATCCGATATCTGAAATGGCCAACTTTGTTTTAAAAAAACTAACTAAAAATATTTGAAAGTATTAAAAAGTATAGTATTCAGAGCTTTTGTTCTCTCTTATTGGTTGGACAGGGTTAGAACCTTTCTCTTTGGGCGAGCGTATCCGATTCCAAAATTTATCCTTATTTTCTAAAAGTTCTGGATTTTATGTTTTCACCAACCTATGTTGTGCTGTGTTCAAAATATATCTAATTGATCTAACTGATTATCTTAGAGCATCTCCAATGAGACAATATTTTTCCTTCTATAATTTACATTAAAATAGAGTAATTCTATTATAGTGTAATTTTTGCTCCAATGATATTACTCTATAATAGACTTACTCTATTATATAGTGAAATATAAAGTAATGTCATATTTTACTTTATATTTGGAGTGAAAAAATAACATTCATCTATATTTAGTAATTCTATTATAGAATAATATCATTAGAGCAAAAATAGAGTTCTATTGGAGATGGTCTTGTAACTATATGTGCGGGTCTCCCAGAATCCGATTCACATCAATTGAGGTGTCAAAATAAATGATGTCTATCAAAGCCGTCTCTGATTGTTGAAATGAAGAAAAAAAACATTATTTCATTCCACCCAGTAAAATTATCAAACCTATTAAAAATATTCGAATTAAGGCTCCGAATGGTTACTGCAGTTTGAACGGTGCGGGACAAGCGGTTCAACTGCGGTGCAGTTTTAACAGTTATAAAACGTATAGATATAAAGTATATGTAAAGATTTTTGTTACTGTTAACTGTGGTGCGGGACGGGACGGTTGTAAACATTCGAAGCCTAAGTAAAAAATCTTGTATAAAAACATCCATATCCCCAAACTGGTTCAGATTGGTTTCAGTTTTTTTTTCCAGTCTTGTTGGAGTGAGTTATAAAATGCCCACTCCTGTCTCCTGTGACAAATTTTCCAAAAATAAGCTACCTACCAAAAACGGCATCGTATTCAATTGTGTTAAGCTTCACCTGTATGATATAGATCCCATCTCCCACCAAACTCTCTTTCCCACTTCACTATTTCTCAGATACCTTTTGGCCGTCACTCTATACCTTTCTCATTCGACGACAATGTCGGCGTCAACAAACTCCCTCCTCCTCGGAAACCAAACCCATCTCCCTTCCCTCAAATCCCAATCCCTCCTCCGCCTCACCAAACCCCTCTCCATCCGATGCGCCGCTTCCTCCACCACCACCGAGCGAGTCATCAACTTCGCGGCAGGCCCCGCCGCTCTACCCGAGAACGTCCTCCTCAAAGCCCAATCCGACCTCTACAACTGGCGCGGATCCGGCATGAGCGTCATGGAGATGAGCCACCGCGGCAAAGAGTTCCTCTCCATCATCCAAAAAGCCGAATCCGATCTCCGCCTCCTCCTCCACATCCCTCCCGACTACTCCGTCCTCTTCCTCCAAGGCGGCGCCACCACCCAGTTCGCCGCCCTCCCTCTCAACCTCTGCAACCCCGAGGACCCCGTCGATTACGTCGTCACCGGATCTTGGGGTGACAAGGCCTTCAAGGAGGCGCAGAAGTACTGCAACCCTAAGGTTGTCTGGTCCGGTAAGGCCGAGAAGTACACGAAAGTCCCCTCCTTTGACGGGTTTGAGCAGAACCCGCACGCCAAGTATTTGCATTTATGCGCCAATGAGACTATCCATGGAGTTGAGTTTAAAGACTACCCTGTTCCCAAGAACCCCAACGGTGTTTTGATCGCTGACATGTCTTCGAATTTCTGTTCGAAGCCTGTTGATGTGTCCAAGTTCGGTGTGATCTACGCCGGTGCGCAGAAGAACGTTGGTCCTTCGGGAGTCACCATTGTGATAATCAGGAAAGATTTGATCGGGAACGCTCAGGACGTTACTCCCGTGATGCTTGACTACAAGATCCACGACGAGAACAGTTCCTTGTACAACACGCCTCCCTGTTTCGGGATTTACATGTGCGGTTTAGTGTTTGATGATCTGTTGGCGCAGGGAGGGTTGAAGGAGGTGGAGAAGAAGAACCAGAGGAAGGCGAAGATTCTGTATGATGCTATTGATGAGAGCAGGGGGTTTTTCAGGTGTCCGGTTGAGAAGTCTGTGAGGTCTTTGATGAATGTTCCTTTCACGTTGGAGAAGGCGGAGTTGGAAGGGGAGTTTATTAAGGAAGCTGCGAAGGAGAAGATGGTGCAGCTCAAGGGGCATAGATCGGTGGGAGGTATGAGGGCTTCTATTTACAATGCGATGCCTTTGGCTGGAGTTGAGAAGCTTGTTGCGTTCATGAAAGAGTTTCAGGCTAGGCATACTTGATTTCAATCTTCTTCGTTGTTGAGTGAGTTTTAGCTTTGAATGCTTATGGTTTGAGTTTTTGTTTTCATCTTCATCTACTTTGAATCCAGTTGTGTGCGGAACTGTTTCAGTAATAATCTTTTAGCGTATGCTAACTGAGAACTTCTAGAGAGATTAAAATCTTTGAATAAATACTTATTGGGAAAATGCTGAGATGAGCTTTTGATGATAAGCAAATGCATACAAGTATCTCATGTTGTTGAGTTAGTTTGTCCTTTCTCTGTATTTGCTGTTGAAACTGATGGTCTTGTTTTCAAGAATAGCAAAATTTACAAATTCAGGTTCATAATTCAACTAAACTGCTAGTACATAATCTTCATGCCAGGGAGTTCGTTGTGTTTGTGTATGCTATACTGTTAGTTATTGCCGCTTTGTAACCATCAGCTAAATCTACATGTCGAAAGAACTCTTTAGTAATTCAAGAATAGTCACTATTAAACCCAAGAGACAGGAGCACAGAGTAAGAAGCACACAAGAATCTGCAAACTCATTGTGTTTCATTACCAGAGATTGGTCTTGCTCATTAATGACCCTCATCAGTTTCGCAGGATTTCTAGCCACTACTACACTTCAAACCCAAAAAGATGTCCATGGTTACAACTCCTGATTTGAAATAAAGCAGATAAGGTTAGGTCTAATGTCAGATTCTTACCGATGCCTCAATTAAAGCAGATGTGTTGATCAGCTTTTTCTCATTTGGTTGAGAGATGATGAGTTTCTGGTGTGTATATATAAGGAAAATAAAAGATCAGAGAACTGTAAACTACCGCGTGAAAATGAAGAAACAGATCAGCCATGGATATGGTTTTCCTATAATTAGATTTCTTACACGGAAAGGCAAACGATTCTGTACCTCAGAAACATTTTAAAAGAAGAAAAGGCAATAGAATATTCTACCGCGTCTGGAAGATTTCAAAGACAATCTCAATCATAAACATCTGTTTTCCTTTTTCTTTTTATTCAGTTTCTCTATTATAAATCTGCATCGTGGGGTCAGACCCTCTAAACAAAAACATCAACTCATAGAAGAAAAAAAAGAGTTTGTGTTTTGTTGCTGTTCTCTATTCAGTTTTTGTTGTTGATCGAAAATGGCATCAAACGACGCTGGAAGGCCGTTACCAAAATTTGGGGATTGGGATGTGAATGATCCCGCGACAGCAGATGGATACACCGTGATATTCAGCAAAGCCGGTGAAGATAAGAAGACAGGAAGGAGTTCGACGAAGACGAATTCTCAGAGGAAACAAGACGGTGATAAGCCAGCGGTCAAGAAATGGCTCTGTTTCACCTTTTCTTGATTTCTTTTTCTTGTGTACATTGTTGTCATTCTAAGAAAGAAACTAGCTTTGAGCCTTTGACAACTTTTGTCCTAGAAGTTTTCTTATGATGAATCAGTTCTGCATTGTGTATATTACAGAATCAACAAAACTTTTAGCTCCAAATTTCTAGTTGAAGAATGGAAACACTTGGAGAAATGAGAATGTTGAAACATAATAATTGTTTTGAGGTGATCCATCATCAAGCTCCTTCAACGTGTTTCTTTTTCAGAACTTCAGATATCAGACAAGATTTGCTCTTCCTCATTACAAAAACTTTTGTTTAATCTTTCTTGATTTTGTCTGCAAATTATGAATCAATGCCTTGTGTTATTGTTTCAATTAGAAAAACGAGAAGATCATTGAGTTATTCTGAGAAGAGAAATTGTTTGAAATAATATAACTTGGTTACCACTTTTAATATTACCATATCATAACATTTGAGTTTAGTGTTTACTGATTACTATTTAGAGTTTAATATTTTATAAATAATTTTAAATATTAATAAATGCATTAAGGGAGTTGATTTAGTTTTTTTCATTACAAACTTAAGGTATTAATGAAAATGATTATCAATTAAGAAATTTTTTAAAAATACTATCAAATTTGTGGTAAAATTAAAATTCTCCTTTTTGAGAAAATCTGTCATATTTAGCCTCCATAAATTGTTGTTTTTGAATAAAAAATGATTTTGCCTACAAACTTGTACAAAAAGTAAAGAACAAGTGGGAAACCCTAATACACACTGAAATTGGATCGACCACCAAACCAAACTATCTGAATCGTAACTGACCCAAACAATCTTAAACTTTCCGATATTTATATGTATAGAACATTTGGAACTAATATGAAAACAACGTGAAAACCTGAACGCTTAGAAATGTACACGTATTGTGAACCCATAGACTCTTAAATCTACAAGGGCCTCCAGATTTTTTTCTTTCAGTACATCATCATTTATAGGTTTCTCCGAGCTATCATGTTTTGTTCTATTAAAGCAAACAAATATTTTTGTTTTTTTGAATTTATTCAAATGCAAGCAATCAAAGACAACAATAAACATGATTATTAACATTTTACCAAGAAAAAAAAAACAATAAACATGATCCTAAGTAAAAGCGACTGTAAAAGCCCAACAGGCCCAATGAAGAAGTACGCAGTAGAGCGCGAGTGTGACTACCTACCACCATTCGCCTTCCTGTCAACCCCTACAAAAACCCTAAAACCTCCCGGCGATCGAAGCAAAACGACAAAAAAATGGGGAAGATTCCGTCGTCGTTTCGCTCTCTAACGTCGACGCAACTGATCAAGAAACCAACCCCACCTCCTCCCCCGCGAAACTCCCAAAACCGAATCACCGGAACTCATCACGACTCCCCAAAACCTCCCCATACCACTCACTCGAGAAACCCTTTCAAATCCCCAAACCTCTCCTCCGCCAAATCCCTCTTCAACTCAATCGCCGCCACCTCCAAAACCCCCCTCGACACCAAGTTCCACAACTCCGTCCTCCAATCCTACGCCTCCATCGCCTCCGTCGACGACGCCGTCAACCTCTTCCACCACATCCTCAAATCCCAGCCCACTTTCTCCCCGGAGCCGTCCACCTTCAACATCCTCCTCTCCCACGCCTGCAGATCCCCCGACTCGCCTCTCTCCAACGTCCACCGAGTCCTCAACCTCATGGTGAACAGCGGCGTCGCGCCTAACAACGTCACCACCGACATCGCGGCCCGGTCCCTCTGCGAATCGGATCGGATCAGCGACGCTAGAGATCTGGTGATGGAGCTCTCCGAGAAGCACTCGCCTCCGGATATGTTCACTTACAACTACCTCCTCAAGCAGTTATGCAAGTACGAGTCGTTGAACGCTGTTTACGAGTTTAGGGATAAGATGAAGGAGTCGTTTAACGTGAAGCCGGATCTTGTTAGCTACACGATCTTGATCGATCATGTGTGTAACTCCAAGAATCTAAGGGAAGCGATGAAGTTAGTTAGTGATCTTGGTGTTGACGGTTTTAAGCCTGATTGCTTTGTGTATAATACTATTATGAAAGGCTTTTGCACGTTGAGTAAAGGGAGCGAGGCGGTTGGTGTTTTCAAGAAGATGAAGGAGGACGGTGTTGAGCCTGATCGGATCACTTACAATACTTTGATATTCGGGTTGTCGAAGTCGGGGAGGATTGAGGAGGCGAGGAAGTATCTGCAGACTATGGATGAGGCAGGGTATGAGCCTGATGCGGTTGCTTACACGGCGCTGATGAATGGGATGTGTAGGAAAGGAGCGAGTTTGGGCGCGTTGAGTTTGTTGGAAGAGATGGAAGCGAGAGGGTGTGCTCCTAATGATGTCACTTATAATACTTTGCTTTATGGGTTGTGTAAGGGGAGGTTGATGGAGAAAGGGATCGAGTTTTATGAGATGATGAAATCGAAGGGTTTGAAGCTTGAGAGTTATGCTTACGCTACGCTTGTGAGGGCGCTGGTTAGAAGTGGGAAGGTCGCAGAGGCGTATGAAGTTTTTGATTATGCGGTTGGGAGCAAGAGTTTGAGTGATGCTTCTGCGTATGCTACGCTTGAAACTTCGTTGAAATGGGTGAAGAAGGCGAAAGAGCAAGGGTTGGCTGACTGAATGGTATTCTCTGGCTTGAGCTTTGTTGATGTTCTTAGTTTTCGCAAGTTGTGTTTCTTTTGTATTGAATCAAAAAGGAATGAACTTGATTACTTGTACGAAAATGAACAGTTATTTCTTAAGGGTGCCAGCATTGATTAATGACAATAGGTTGTTTAACTGTGTTGGTAGGCTTGTGACCTGAGATCTCTTAAAGTGATTTTTTTGTGTGTTTCTCTCCTGTAGTGTCATGCAAACTGTTCTTGTAAGCTGTTGTGAATTCCATGATTGGCTTAACCGGCTTTCTTCTTTGTGCAGGTCCTGTTTCTTTTTTAAAGTTGTATCTTTTTAAAAGGAATAAATTTATAAGCTATATTCATATGAACGGTTAAGTATGTTGTTTAACTATATGCATATGAACACTGTGTATGAAAGTCGTGAATTTGACATATGAACACTAATGTATGAAAGTGTATGAACACTCTGTTGGTAATGTGCTGAGTCACATGAGATCTTTTAACATGTTATAATGAGTTCTTAAAGACTCAAGCTCTATGAGTTACCTACATTCGGTGAAGTTTTGTTATAATTACCTTCTTGCCTTTAGTGTCATTTACTCTGTTCTTAGCAGTTTTTTTTTTGTGTGGATGCCATGATTGGTTTATTGATCTTGTCTGGGACTGTTACCTGAGAGATCAAGGAGATAATATTTGCTTTTGACAATTGCGACACCGGTTCAAAGGTAAATCAAACAGAGTATCTGAGTAAAGATTGTTTCTTTTCTATGGCTTGCAGGGAAGATACTGTTATCTTCATCGAACAAGCAGCCAAGTGCAGAGTATTGTGAAGTTTCAGTTAAATTACAACCAAATAATTGAGGGGACAATAAAACAGAGGACAACGTTGGTGGAATCATATAGAAGATTTTTCAGAAAGGACAAGTGGTCAATGTTCTGGTATTAGTCAATTATTTGGCGAATAAACGTTTGTTGTTTATTTTGTTATTTTCTGTCATGTTTGATTATATATTGTATATTGCTGAAGCATCTGTTTCCTTGTTCCCTCATCTAAACAACAGAACGTTACGGAAAATTTTATATCAAGAAATGTACGTACGATGACATCCACCAATACAAGATTCTCCTACTAGGCCTATGAAAATTAACCGGACAAATATCAGTTTTCAGTTCAGGCTCAGCTCTGCAAGTTAAAAAAATCGGTTATTTGTTTGGTTGTGAGTTTAGTTCAATTCGCTAGAAGGTAAACAATCTGGTTAGTGGTTCAGTTTGTTCAGTTTTTTTTTAAAAAATTAATATTTTAAAGGAAATCATACTGGTTTATAGCAGAACAAACCAAAATTAGATTTAATATTTATTATCAAATTTAACTGAAATAAAATTATATGAATTTTTAACTAAATTAAATCGTTGTCTAATACTTTAACCAAAATAATCTGAAATGATCAAATATAATCAAAATTTAACCAAATTTAAAATCCAAATTCATTTGTACAATTTGGCAGAATGTTTAAAACTGAATCAAATCAAAATTTTCCTTTCAGTTTAACAAAATTTGTACAAACCATAGGAACCAGAAATCAAATCAACCGATTCAAACAGAAATGTGCAAACCTATTCTAAGCTATAGATTATTAAGCAACCATAGCCTCTAGCCTTTATATCTTCGATAAAATAATTTAGTTTGGTGATTGATCGCATACCATTTTTGTGTTTTCATGTTCACGACCGGTCCAGAGGGCAAGCGACCCTAGCAGTCGCTTAGGGCATACAATTTTGAAAATGCATATTTTATGCAACTTTCATATTAAGAATTTTTGTTAGTGTTTGTTTGTAAACATAATTTATTATTTTAATTATGATATTTATAGAGTAAATGCATAGCAAAATAATAACATTTTTCATATTAACAAATGATTATAGTAAAATTATGATTGAATATAGTCAAATGTTACCACATAATAATATTGTCAGACAATTAATTTTATTACAATATTTTCACTTATCACTAATGAGATTGAAAGCATGAAAAGGCTATGGTGATATAGTTGCTAGTAGATTGACTTCTCTTTATTGTGTTTATAGTGAGTTTCTGTTTTTAAGGTTTTCATACAAATGATGTATTGATTAAACAATTTTTTTGAGGTGACTAAATTTTATTTTAAAAATAAATTGAATTAGTTTATATTTTTAATGTCAATTATATTATATATATATATGATATGATATTAGATAAAACCACAAAATATGTGTGGTTAAAATTTTGTTTAGGCCGGCACTGTTCATGTTATTTGAAAATGATTTTACTATATACTTTAGATGCTTGTAAACATGTGTGTGAAAATGTAAAAGAATTGATCTATTCAAATCAGCTTTTTCAGTTTTAAGATTATCGTGCTGAAAATTCTATTCAGGTTAACGCTACTAGATCATTTAATTATCCGGTCATTCATTTGTTAAAAAAATATGTACATTTTATATTTATCAAAAAATCAATTTTACATCTTGTTCACCACCATGTCTTCGTTGATTACGTTCCCTCCATACGCAGAAGTATATCTTATTCATCAACCAAGGTAATGTATATATACTACATAAATAATGTATATACAACATAAATAACGTAAGCTGACTAGGAGTAGGAAATTCATAGATTAATCTAAATCCCTAAGATATATGAAATTATTCTTATCTCTCATTACTCCCGCTTAAGTTAGTAATGACATGTTTAGAACGCCTAACTTGGACAGTAGATAATGAAACTTTTGTGTAGAAAGTGGTTTCGTTAGTAGATCCGCTGGTAGATTCTTGGTTGAAATGTGGACAGTAAAAAGTAGTTTATTTTGAACCGCATCACGTACTGTATGACATTCATTCTGCACATGATCAGTACGTTCATAGAACACCGGGTTTTTGGCTATATAGATTGGTGAATGACTATCATAAGAGAGTTGCGTAGGGACGATCATGTAAAACCGAACTGTAGAAGTAGTCGCTTAAGCCATTTGAGTTTGCATGTTGTGTCTGCCATGGACCTATACTCAGCTTCAGCTGAAGAGCGAGATACAGTACGTTGTCTCTTGGTATTCTATGAGACTAGTGAGTCTCCAAATAAGACAAGATAAGCACTCAATGATTTACATGTAGGCAGACAAGCTGACCTGTCTGCATTACAAAATGCAGCAAGCTGAAGGTCACGGTTGGATGATAACATTATCCCCTGATTCGGACTACCTTTTAAGTACCGGACGACCCTTGAGGCAGCAAGCCAATGATCTTCAAGTAGTTTTTGCATGAATTGAGAAAGAATTTTAACCACATAGTTAAGCTCAGGTCTGGTAAAGGTAAAGTATAGTAAACGGCCGACCAGACGCCTATACTTGCTAGGATCCGCAAGTGGTTTACCATCAGATTCAGCAAGCTTATAATTTAACTCAGTTTGGACAGGTGATGGCTTTGCACCAAGAAGACCACACTCTGTAATTACATCCAAGGCATACTTTCACTGAGAAACAAAGATGCCTTCAGGACCTCTTGCGATTGCCAAACCATTTTTTTTTTACCTTGCCTAAATCCTTCATGTTAAAATATTTGTTCAAGTAGTTCTTAAACCTCTGATAATAGAAACATCATCTGCGGCAATGATAAATCATCGTCATAGACTAAAATTGTAAGCATATATCTCCTCGTATAAAGGAAAATTATGAGTAGTCTTCATAACTCTGGACAAAACCGAAATCCAATAGAGTTTTGCTCAGCTTTGCAGACCAGCACGTAGGTGATTGTTTGAGTACATAGAGTGACTTTCAAAGTCGACACACTTTAGTAGGAACACTGGATTTAAAACCAGGAGGTAATTGTATATAAATTTCTTCTTTACGATCACCCTGTAAAAATACATTATGAATTATCCATCTGATGAATTTCCCAACATATAGCAGCTGCAATTTTAAGAAACATGAGCAACATGAGCAAATGTATCCTTATAATCAGTGCCCTCCTTTTGGCAGATTTCCACAAGCAACTAATCTGGCTTTGGGTCGTTATTACATACTAATTATTATTGTCTATAATTAAGTGGGAATGTAAACATTATTGAGTGGTCTTTTATTTCCAAATTAATTCTCATTGAGTCACATATCGACATTTTCCCTTGATTCAAACTTACATACTCTAAATTTGCTTTTGAAATAGCCAAAATGTTAGAACATCTGGACAAATCCTGATTAAACGAACTTTGATTGATATATGTTTTTTGTCCCATGATATACTTGATTAATATTGAAGCTGAATCTGCTTAATAGATGGGTGCATCTCTTTCCATTTGCCTCCGTTGATAGCTATGTTGATAGCTCTGGGACAAGTCTCGACTTCTGATTCTATGCGCTACCTACTGGTATCTGCGCTTGTTGTTACTATTATTATTTTTTTTGATGTCTTTTCATATTTTTCGGTTTTACTTGGAACCAATGGTGAGATCTTTGTATATCCAGAAACTCATGGATAAAGGTTACTTCAGTGTTAAAAAAAAGATATACTTGATTTGTAGTCACTGATGAAATTTACCTAATTTGTATTTGAAATATGGCTAGTTGGCAAATAAGCCCATATAAATTCTCAATAATTTGGTGAGTTAACTCTTTGTTAAGTTTTGCTTCTGTCATGTTGAACATTTTTTGGTCTCCCCCATTAAACAATATAACGCTACGAGAATTGAAACATGAGGAAGAAATATACGTACCACGAGGTCCACGAATACAACTATACAAGATTCCTCTACCCTTATATTGTAAGCGAAAGGTCTCTTAATCTACACTAGCCTAGCTTTTTATTTGACTAGATCATCATATATCTCTTAGTATAAGTTTCTACAAGCTGTCATGTTTTGTTCTAATACATATTAGATCTTAAAAAAAATAATACATATTAGTAAATGCCAGCGATGAAGAAGAGACAACAATGGAGACAATACACTAGGGAGCTAGATGTTGCTGGATTTGTTTCTAATAATTTGTTAACACATAGCCGGACCTCAATTAAAAAAAAAATAAACATTCGCTTAAGGCATCTAATTTTTTGGAGACACACGAACAATAATCTTGCATCATTAGCTTCAAAAGGGTCTATTAGGATGCAATATGAGTGTCCAAGCATCAACGATGAGCTCATTCAAGAAACAGTATCTTTGTTGAGTATTATTGGAGCTTATGTGTAACACTAAAATTAACACCTAACTGTTGTAGAGAACAATTTACATTTTACCAAAAAAACTATTGTAAAGAACACATGAATAAACATGATCAATATACTTCAATCCAACCTATCTTTTTTTTTTCTTTTTTTTTTTGAGCAAACCAACCTATCTTCTTATATAAAATTATCGATGCCTAATTTCTTCTTCGTTCTTATTCTAGCTCAAAATTATTTCAGTTTTAAGAAGGTTGGTTTAGGAATTTGAGAAAGAATTAATTCATTCTAAATCCAAATAAATATCAGATTTAAGTAGATTTTAAAAATATAGTATTATAAATTTAAAGTGATTTCATGAAAGAGTATTAGAAAATATATATTTAAAATTTCTCAGTTATTTAAAATGATAGTTTGTAAACTTCATAACCCTATTTTTATCGTTTATTTTTTTATGAAATGTATAAAGTATATATAAAAGTTGAATAACTTTATTAAATAATAATTTTACATTTCTTCCCTAATTTTTTTTATTTAAAAAAAAAATCAAAGTAAAAAAATAAAAATTTTGATTTTTAAATATAATTTCTTTCAAACCCGACCAAATAATATTTATAGGTTTATTGACGAAATCCATACATTCAATCAACTTAAGTTTCGAAGATTTTATACAATGATTAATCCATTAACTTTGCATTGAGACCGTCTTCATAAATGCTAGATACAAGAAGGTAGAATTTAAGGGAAAAAAAAACTCTTAACTCTTTGATCCAATAGGTCTTTCTAACCACAAAATGGAGATTTGAATTTAAAAATGTGATTAAAAGTACCAATAAAAATGAGATATATCATTCTACGATAAATTGAAAAAAAAAAACGATGTTCCCTCACTTTAAAAATCTATTAAAGCAGTTTATATGATTGGAACAACAATAATCTGTGTGATGTGTGTACGGCAAAAAACAAAAAAAAAAACACAAAAGAATTATATGAACGTTTATTTGTTGTTCCCAGTGAAAAAAACTGATAGATGATGGACTTCAATTTAGAAATAGATAATTAACAAAATCTGTAGGGCCAAATCTCTAATTATATTCATATCTGTTTTTGTTGGGTCAATTCTTTTCAAACAAATTAGAATGATTTTATAAAATACATATATGCAAATAAAGTTATAGAATATTATGTAGCTACCTGAATAAAATTTACATACATTTTAATCAATTAAAAATCTTAATTTTATGTTATAACTGAAATATATAGACAATAAGAATATTTATATGAAGTGTTTTTAATATGATATATATGAACACAAAAATGTATTCATATTTCTATACGTTAGCAACATCAGCTATTTTTGTTTGCACTAATCTACAATCTAATAAACCATTATACTCCCTCTGCTTCAAAAAATAATATATATATATATATATATATTACAGTGTTTTTGATTATTTTAAAATACATAATGTTTTGATATTTTATATTAATTTTAGTTTTATTGAAAGTTGCATGACCAATGATGTTTTATAGTGTTTTTTTTATGATTGGTTGAATTAGTTTTAGTTTATATTTTAATGCTACTTTTTAGGTTAAAGTGTATGTCTTAATTCTTGTGCATTCAACCAAAACATCAACTATTTTGGAACAGATGAAGTATATTTTATTTAAGTAACATAATAATTCAATAATAGCTATTACATAAAAATATATATATATAAATATTAAAAATAAGTACATTGTACAATAAATATAATAACAAAAATAATTATGAAAATGTTCAAATATATATTGTATCTGGATATAAATGCTTAACACTAATTATAAAAAAAATATTAAACTGATTATAATATTAATCGGATGACAAAAAAAGATTATACTACTAACCAAATTATTAGCAAAATAAATTATACAAAAAAACTAAAACAATAATAGTGCGGCTTTTAAACAACAAGACTCACTTGACGTCAAAAAACACTCCATTAACGTTAAAATGATAATTTAAAATCTTATTTTCTCCGTTTCATAAAGAATATTACTTTGATATTTTAATATAAACTAAGAAAATAATTGTAACGCATTTATATTCTTATTAATTATATATATTTAATTAATCATTGAAGATTAATGTAATTTATAATAAATATTAGCTAAAATAAGTATAAAATACATTTGCAATTTTAAAATGACATTTTTTGTTTAACAAGAAAAAATTGTCAAAATGATATTCTTTGTGAAATGGAGGAAATATGTAAATAAGAAAAAAAATTCTGATAAGACAACATGAAGAAACTAGGAAAATTTTGAACATCTGAAACCCTCTAAAAATAACTAAAAAGAAAATTGGTTCAATTTATGAGCATATTAATTATAATATATCATTTTAAATTAAAGTCACTTGATGAAAAGTATTAAAAGTTTTTAGATACTACTATACATTTTGAGTTGTACTAATTATATAAACAAAAAGGCTTGGGGACAAAATAATTCTGAGTTTTAGGACTTTGATTAATTCCAAAGCAAAAGACTAAGAACCAAAAAAAAACAAAGTATGAATGGCAGCATACATTTACAATATTCTTAAATAACACTAATTATGCAGAAAACATTAGGTGCAAGTGCAGCTCCCCTTTTGTGAACTACACAAATATTAGACAAAGGATAAAACCAAAAGTTTTGACATTATTACATCTAATATTTACATCAAAAAATCATTTTGCATTAGTATTTCATTATGTAACTATTAACGGCTAATAACAACATGGGTTTTGCTGATACTTTATACGATTTTTCTAAATTACAAATATCGACAATGATCTTTTATTGCTGGAGCATGTGCCAGACCCATTAATCAAATGACTACACGTTGCAGTGTTTTTCTTCTTCGGAAAATCAAGAAATCAACCAAATGTGGATACAATCAAGTAATCAACAGCAAAAAGATCGTTTCTCTTCCACGTGTCGTAAAGTGAGACTCTGAAGCTAATCATCATATTCAGAAACTTTATATTAAACTATAGAAGAACGTAACAGACAACCTAGGGAGGATGGGACGGGAATAATATGGTTGAGGAAGATCTGGATTTCTTCACCTACCCAGACAATCTATAGACCGTTGATATTATTTTAGTTTCGAAAATCGACTAGAACATTAATTATGTGGCAAAACTGGAAGCACACCAGACGATGAGTCATAAGTTTTGTGGCCAAACTATTACGCATAATTTGACAAACGAATTTATACAAAAAGACATGACAACTCAGACTCACAAAATTAAAATATTAAAAAAATCTTATTGTTGTTGAAGTTTTGTTGGTAGACGTAACATACGTTACAAATCCCTAGGATATAAATAGAGCTCGTTGAATAAAATCAGTATAGAGAAACAAAGCTCAACAACAAGAAAAAAAAACAAATATGGCAATGAAGATCATCAAGAATCATGTAAGATCGATAAGTTTACCTTCAAGATCTCATCCCAGCACTGCAGCGATTGAGGAATCGCTAGACAAATTTCTTATCACTATGAACACGAAGACAGTAACGTCATCTGAATCGGTTAACTCCGGTTTAGTGGGGTTGGAGGATCTGTACGAGTGTACGGAGGAGTGTCTGAAGATGGGTTCCACACGAAATGTGTTGTCGTTTAATGCTGAGAGGAAGAAGATGAAGGGAGAGTTTATGGAGGAAATGCTTGATGGGTCGTTGAAGCTAATGGATATATGCAACGCCTCAAGAGATCTCATGGTTGAGACTCATGAGCATGTTCTTGGTCTTCAAATTTGCGCTAGGAGAAGGCAAGATGTCGACTTCTCGGACTACGTCGGGTTTAGGAAGAACATGAAGAAAGAAGCGAGGAAGCTTCTAGGATCCTTGAAAAACATTAATGTAGGGTTAGTAATGAGAGATAATGATCTGGATCAAGACCGTGATGTTCATTTCTTTGCCGTGAATCACGCTATGAGACGTGTTGTCTCGATGACGGTTTCGGCCTTGAAGTCGTTCTTGGAGTTCTTGTCGGGTCGAGAAAACGGAAACGACATAAGGAGCAAGTTCGCTTTGGTCCTCATGAAGAAGAAGTTTCATGGTTATGATAAGATAGTCAAAAACGAGTTGGATGATGTAGATTCAGCTATATCTGGAGATTCTTGCTCTCAAGAGGAACTTCATAGGAAGCTTGAGGACCTTGAGGTGTGGACTGGGAGGTTTGAGAAAAGTCTAGAAGGTTTGTTTCGAAGGTTGATTAGAACACGGACCTCGCTTCTCAACATCATTTCTCAATAGATGTATATGTATGTAATATTGTAATCTTTGTGGGCATCTGATTTTAGAGGAATTGCCGGAGGGTTACTTACTATACTCATAAGATTTTGTAAATGCTAGTTTAGTTAATTATATTTATAGAAATATTTTATCAAATATATAGCAATCTTTCGATCACACGTTTTGGTATCACTTAGTGATGATATTACCAATTTGAATCACTGGATGTAACATGAAAAAATCACCGAGAGTGTCTAGTGAACAATTATATTCCCAAATACTCACTTTTTCCAAACCTTTTCGCCAGGTGATGTCCGTAAAGAATTGATGCTCGAAATGGAAAAAATACATTAGGCATTGCGGATTTAACTGATCAAATACTGATCTAGCAATACTAATCTAGTAGATTAAACGGATTGAGTGGAACAAATATACATTTAACCGTACAAGAGTGAGCAGATATAATGGGAAAAGTGCCAATTTCGACCCCAACAATTTCAGTCGTGCCAAATACGACCCGAACAATTGATCAGTGCTAAATACGACCTCAACTCAATTATAATTCAAAAAAACTACCCGAACTTTTTAAAACGTGTCTAAATCTACATTGACTCTAACAGAAGTTAGTCAACCGTTAACAAGATAAAACGACATCGTTTTGATATACGAGGAAAAGTGCCAATTTCGATCCCAACACTCTCAATCGTGCCAAATAGGACCCGAACAAATGGCCAGTGCCAAAAACGACCTCAACTCAATTATAATTTAAGAAAAATTATCCAATCTTTTTTTTAAAACGTGTCTAAATCTACATTGACTCTAACAGAAGTTAATCAACATTTAACAAGATAAGACGACGTCGTTTTGATATATGTATTTTTTTAAAAATATGTTCATTTCGGAACTCAAATCCGTACTGAGATATCCTTTTAAAGGGGCACACTAACAACTAGACTAAAATAATTTTTTGAAATATTATTACAAATTGAAATTCTCCATTATATAAACTACTATTCTTCTTCATCTTATCCAATTTAAAACTTTGGTGATTACTTTATATATTTTAGTTATTGCTTAATTTGTCTAATATTTTGTACAAGATATCTTAGTGAAAGAAAGGTAAAAGGCCTCTTAACATTTTTGAACAAAATATCAAAATATATAATATTAACTTTGAAAACTAAAAAAATTTCCACTTAATTTTAAAAATTAAAAATAATTTATATCAGAAAATTGTATAAATAAATTCAAAGTTTTAAGCTTATTTAAGATCGTATAATAATAAATACTTTATTATTTATATTTTAGTAAGATATAATTTTATTAAAGATATGATAAATAAGAAAAACATGTTAATGTATTTATATAAATCAGAAAAAATTGTCACCAAAATTTTAAATTAGATAAGATGAAGAATAATAGTAGTTTATATAATTTCAAATTTGTAATAGTATTTTAAAAAGTTATTTTTATCTAGTTGTTAGTGTGCCCATTTAAAAGGGTATCACAACACGGTTTGAGTTTATATATATATATATATATATAAACGTCGTCTTCTTATCTTGTTAACGGTTGACTAACTTCTGTTAGAGTCAATGTAGATTTATGCACGTTTTGAAAAGTTCAGGTAGTTTTTCTTAAATTATACTTAAGTTGAGGCCGGTTTTGGCACTGCCCATTTGTTCGGATCCTATTTGGCACGACTGAGAGTGTTGGGGTCGAAATTGGCACTTTTCCCCAGATATAATTATTAATATATACTAGTATTTCACTCCGTGCTGCACGATCAATTTCTGCTTGCTTTTAAATTCTATATGAAAATAAAATTATAGTGTTCTTTATTTCTTGCTTTTAATCAAAATTGAATTTACAATAACTTTTTGCTTACGAATTTATAATAACTTACAAAAAAAGAGAATTGTAAGATATTCAAATATCTTATCTATTAAAAGAGAAGTGACATTTTTATCTACTATTTAGAAGTCTACTAGGACCATTTCATTAATCATATAATATGACATAATAATTAATAGGAATATTAATAATAAATTAATTTTAACTATAGATTTGAATTTTATCTTCAGTTATAACAAAATCTGTTGAGAAAAATCTAACAAAATCCTACTAAATTTTTAAATAATTTTTATTAAATAGTGCATTAATTAATTTCGTAATTAAGTAATATAATGCTTTCATTTAAATAAATTATCATCTACCACTAAAACGGGTTCAAATTTATTAATCATGTCAGATTTTTTTAATACATATGAAGTTACTAACATATATTAAAAATTTATTTCTACAGCTATATATTTTCAAAATCATATGTTGAAGAATATTTTTTATTTGATTATTTCAAATTATGAAAACTCGAAAACATAATAAAAAAGGTAAAATGTATAAAACAAACCCCTATATTAATAAAGTAATAATAAACCTAAACAATAAAAGTAAAGAGTTATAAAATACATAACACTAAGATATAAATTGTATATTTAAATTTATATAATAATATCAAAATTAAATATTTATAAAATGAAAATATATCCGCACGGTGTGCGGGAAAACTCTAGTGATCTGTTATAAAAACAGATTTGTGAAATAATCAAACCATAACATAAAAATTTCTAAACACCCCAAGTTGCATCATCATAGTTGTTGATTTTCTTTTTACTCGGTATAGTGGCATCACATTATTATTTGTTAGCAATGATATATGATTTCTTCAAAGCTACAAAAACAAAATAAAAATATTTAAAAAGTAACATAAGAGAAGAATTAAACATACCACTTGTTTTCAGATTCTTTACGGTTCTACTCTTGTTCTAAGTTTGTTGCAGAGAAAAGCTCTTTTGTTTGTTTTGTTTGTCCTTTATCTTCTTCCCTCTATGTTTCTGTACTTCTTCCGATGCAAAAGTAAGACAAATAGTTTCATGAATATAAGCCAATGAAAGAACAGATTTGTAGATACGCATTTTATAGAAAAGAGTTGGAAAGGCTTGTTGTTACTTTCCTTGCTGACAAAACTTTGATTTCCATACTCAAAGCATATAATAGAGAAAATAAATTTCATGTCACTCACTATAAAAGAAAAGAAGAAATAAATTATCTGGACATAAATTAAACAAGTCTAGAAAGAATATAAAAAAGGTCTAAAAAGAACAAATATATACAAACTTGCGAGCTATTTTTAGTCTCTCAAATCTCAACTTTCCTGATCATAAAAACGAACCCGTTGTTATCGCCGCAGCCGCTCCTCCAGCAGCTAGAAGCACAGCAGTAATGGCTGTACATATGAGGCAGCCACTTCCACGGGAGAGTCTTCCCCAGATCACTTTGCATGACTTGTCAGCTTCTATATAAAGAGAAGCATTGGCTCTTCCTTCAGTGATGCCTTTTACATTCTTTTTCCTCAAGCTCTTGATAGTTCGTTTGAGAGTGAGGATATCACCTGCTGATGATGATAGTTTAAGGGAATACTCATTCCATTCGCCTACAAGCTTTTTAAGAAGAGCAACACTAGCTTCTAGATTCTCCTCATAGATACTGTCCCAGAGGTTGAAGCAATCACCGTCTTCAGCCAACAACCAGATAGAGATTGATGTAGCTTCATCGGCTAAAACAGCATTTCCTTCCCCAGCTACGTTCAGAGTAGAAGTGAATATCTGTTTCATTGTCTCGCTTCCTGATGCACCGGCAAGAGCCACTTCTTTCAAAAAGGGGTAGATTGACTCAAACCTCTCTGTATCCTTTACTCTTGCGGATGAAGCAGGGAACGTAAGCCGCAGCAAGCCCTTAAATACATGAGGTGGAATCAGTCGCTTTCCCTCACTAAGAGTACCATTCACGAGCACGGTACTAGCCTCTGGATTCGACAAAATGCTGGTATGAAAAAGGCATAAACAAGATCAGATAATTGTTACATAATCAATAAATAGCAGTGCATATTTTTTTAAAATCCGGTGTATCATGGCCCCACCGAAGTGAGTCCAGACTAGCGGCGAGTGTCCATAGCAGCCTACGTTATCGGCCGGAGTAAATATCAGAGAATAACAAGCAAAACAATCCGAACTTACTTCTCAACCAGTTGCAGAATGTAATCCCTGGACTGAGAGTTGCACTTCTTATCAGCCACTAGTGGTAACAAGTTATGCGCCCATGAATACAAGCCTACAGATAAATCACCTTGGGAGGCCTATCCACGGTTTAAAGTTAAACACACACAAATTTCGAAAATTCTTGGTCCTTTTAAAAAATAAAGTATATGACACGAACCTGAGCCATCATCCAAACTGTAAGTGGAACCTCGTCTAGTTTTCGATACTTAGCCGAAATATCCGTCCACATAGCAGGTAATAAACCAATCAAAGAATGAGGTTTCATACGTAACACCATTGCTAATGCAACGTATAACGCCACCTGATCATAAAAACATTAACATAACTGAAGCAATCACAGAGACATAGGTGAGACTTTCAGTTCAATAAAAGGTTTTTTTTTTACCTTTTCATGGAACTCATCCTTCTCACAGTCTATGATGACTTCTTCTTCTTCTGCCAAATCAGTGCGAATGTTCTTAGAGCCCCACTTCACAAAGTTAGAGACTTTCATGTCTGGAATCTGGTCTATCCAATCGGCTGATGCGTTGTAGACAGGTTCAGGAATATAAGATAATGGAACCTGTTTGGTTATATAAAAAAAAAAGATAATTAAAAATCACACAACAGAAAAAATAAAAAAGCAAGAGAAATAGCTTACATCGATCACTGTGGACAAAGGACAATTGTTATTGAACATCTCCATCCATGCAAACTGAACAGCTGATACTTGGGAAAATGCTGTCTCAAAGTACTCGAGAAATTCCACTAGCTGACTCGTACCAGGTTCCTAAGTAACATATTAAAAAACAAAACAAAAGGTTGAGTTTTGATTTTGTGGGCTCATCATCCTGTTTTGAACGCATGCACTTACCAATGCTTGTTTTACAAGGAACTCCGAAAGATGTGAAGGATCGATCTTTGCCGCAGCTTCGGACAGCGACACTTTTGTATTCTTTTTCTTCTTCTTCCTTGGTTTCGGCTTTTTAGTTTCATTCGTCTTCACGCTCTCATCCCTCGCGTAAGCAGCAACCAACTTGGCCGCTTGTGTTTGATCCTCAGCTTGTTTGTTTCCGTCAGGAACAATCTTGTCGGAAACGTCACCGTTCGCCTCCTTATCCGCCGGTTTTTGCTTCTGGCTGCGCTTACTACTGTACACGACTTCCTTCCATTCATTGTACTCGTGATGGTTAGCGTCAGATGTCTGAAAGCCATTGTACTCCACCACTTCCTTCCATCCATTGTCGTCGTAGGCGGAGTTACCGTCAGAGGTAGCAAAGCCATTGTGCAATTCAGATTCCATCGGATCCATATCACCTTTTTTTCAAGTTTCTAGCTTTTTGACCTAGGCCAAGGAGAATACTTGATATCCAAGTCCCAATTTGATTTTATTGATTCAGATAAAGTCGTAGGATATCTGCTCTTATCCCTTAGTGATAAGTACATATTAATGGTGAAGATAATCTTAAGATATATTCTTATGATATATTCATATCCCAACTAAATAATTTAAATCTTTTATATATTAAAAAAACATTTGATAATGATTTAAGAATGAGTATGCTGATGTGTCACGTGTATAAAGTTTTTCAGTCAAACTTTACATAAATGTATTCACACTATGTAATACTTTACATAGTTTATCAATATAAAACTCACGTGCAAGATTCCAAAGGTTATACAACGGTTTTACATAGAAAGACAATTTGCAAAAAAGTCACTAATGTCTAAGCTTATTTTATTTTTAGTTACTTTTATTTAAGAATTTTATTTTTCATGTGTTATTTTAAACAAAAATATCTTTAATGTAAATTAACAGATTATTTATATATTTATAAGTCACCTTTATATTCTTTTACAACACATATATATCCACATCGACGTAAGCACATATATAACTAAATCTTCACCACAAGTGAGGATTCTAATTTTCTTTGAAATTGAAATGTTTTTTTAGTGATTCCTTTCACCATCGACCACATTGTAATTAAATGATTTATTTTAGTAATTTTTTTTCTTTTTCTTCAACTAATATCTTGATTCGATTTGATTTTGCATGTGTTTAGAATTTATAATATGAAACCACTGGTTTGACATCAGGATTGTTTAAAATTTATATAACATGAAACCAAACAAATAATATAAAAATTTGGTTATCACCGAAAATCCAAAAACCTCAAGCATTTTAACCGACCAAACCAAAACAAATATGGATTTAGAATGGTTGTTATGTTTTAGGAAATTAAAAACCGAAAAACAATATAAAATCGAATATCCAGATTAAACAGATCTAATATTTTCTTATTTTAGAAAATAACAAAAATAATCTCATTCCGCCAGTTTAAGAATTAAAAGAGATACAAAATTAATCAAATAAAAAAAACGAAAAGATATTCTAACATTGATAAAGTTACCTTCATGAATAGAACCGGAAACAAAGGGTCCTAATCTTCGTTAGCAAGCTTTTGAGAAATTGTATTTATGTTGAAACGAGTCTTGATGTTGGTTTGCAGAACTATCTACTTCATTCCTCAAATCCAAGTTGGTTGAGTCCTACTGTTTTAGCTACTAGTTTCTTAGCTATGCTCAAGGAATTTTGTTTTTGAGAAGGACGTTTATCTCATGGCATACTTTAGCAACTCCATCAAGCTCAATCCAAAACCGTTCTTCTCCAGCTAGTAAATGTCCCTGAAGCATCACCCGTGGAAGAAGATGCCAAACTTACAGACCGGTTTCAACTGGAGTCTCGGGATCAGAAAATTTCCAAACCGTACCTAAGGGCCTCAATTTTTCCATTAGAATAAAACCGATTCATTTCATGGTGTTTCTATCCTCATCATGAACGAGCGTTGGTCAAGCTTAAGTTGGATGTGTAAGCGGCAGACATGAGTGGTAGTGTATGTAACATCCACAACAATGTCTGCTCATAAAAATACTTAAAAGAAAATGTTTTTGTCAGATGAACATGCAAACTTTCTTTTTTTTTTCTTATAAAAGATAAAAAAAGTGCTGGGAAGGTTCGACGTAGAAAGGAATCATCAAAGAGCAACTAAAAGGAGAAAACGCTGAACTATACGGTCAAATCAAGGTCCTCCCCATTTCCGCCAAACCAACCAACTAAAAGAAAAAAATAGAGAAAAAACTGTACGATCAAAATGAAAGAGCGTGAATGAGTGAGTTATCACTGATCAGAACTAGTAACGTGGCTTTTTTGGGTCTTCATCTCCAACCTGCTTGTTTTCACCACCACATCCTTCTCAGAGAAATCTGGCCTTCTAAGGGGATCATCATGGTACGACGTTTACTTCAGTCATTATCTGTTGAAGCATTTCTATGATTTCCTCAAAGTCTGGCCTTTCCTTCGGCTCTTGCTGCCAGCATCTCTCTAGAAGTCCCTTCACTCTTGGGTGTGTTTTCTTTGGAATTTTTGGTCTAAGCCCCTGATAACAAACAAAAAGGCTTTCAACTAAAGCCTCCGGAGGAAGAGAGAAATAAAACTCGTACGCAACGTCATAATACCTTCTGAACAACGCCAACAGCCGCCTGTAGTGGAGTCAAGAAAGCATATGGTATCTGTTTCCATTTACAAATACACAATACACCTCAGTATCTTTAACTAGCGTGAAAGACAGACTTAGAGAAAGATTTGTAAGCAGATACTTACATCACCAGTCAAAAGTTCCCATAGCACTATCGCATAACTGAACACATCAGCTTTGTGACTGTAAGGTTTGTGTTCAATGACCTGAATTTCAGAAGTATATTGTCAAAGTAAGCGAGAGATTAAACAGAAGAGAGAGCCATAGACTGATGCAATAAGTTTCATATACTCGGATCAACATACCTCTGGAGCCATCCATCGATAAGTCCCTGTTTCAGCTGTCATGACCCCTGACTCAATCTGTACTCTGGCAACTCCAAAATCAGCAACCTTGACAAGCTGGTCAATATTATCAAAAGTTTAGAACCCAAGAGGCTGTTGTTTCTTGTTGAAACGAAATAAGTTCGCAGAGATAAAATGTAAAGACACGATTGGTGACTACACTAAGAGTAGCAAATCTTACTCCATGTTCATCCATAAGAAGATTTGCAGTTTTAAGGTCCCTGTGTATGATATTGTTTTGATGCAGATAGCACATCCCTTTTGCAACGTCAAGTGCAACTTTAAGCAACGTTTGAAGTTTGAAAGCGCATTTCTGTTTGTGAAGAAAATCATAAATGCTCCCCCGAGCCATAAACTCTGTCACAAAGATGAAACCCCTCAACTCAAATGACATGTCTTTGTGAATTACAACTCAAATCTATTAAAATCTTACCAGTCACAATACAGAGGGTGGGAGATCGTGTGCATGCACCCAAAAACTGGACAACATTTTTATGGCGGACTTTCCTACAGACAGTATATATATGGGTCACAAATTGACACTGAGAACACTGAATCATGCATGTTGGTTACAAAGACTGTCAAAATTCAAGCCTGCTCCTGAATATAAACGTAACACACTAACTCATGTTTCGGTATAGAACTACGAACTGGATTCCGCAGTAGAATATCAGCTTAAGCTACTACGCATTCAACAGTATTATTAGAATTATTTGAACCGACCTCATAATATAAACTTCTTGAGAAAATTCTCTAAGCATCTCCGTGTTTACACGCTCAGGCTTGAGGAATTTGATAGCCACTTCCTGACTGCAATAAGTGCCTTTATGCCTGCATAGTCATAAAAAAAACATATTACTGAATACTGAAACTTCGAAACAAAAAATTACAGCTTTGTAAAACCAGCTTACAGAACAACAAACTCACAGATCCCCATATGAACCAGATGCCACTTTCTTTTCAATTTTGAGCTGTTTCACGTCAATCTCCCATTCGTCAGTTCCATCCGTGGGTATTTCAATGCAGGCGGGTATCAGCTCGTTGCTAGATTTGTCATGCTCAAAGAAAGCAATAGATTTCTGTTTAGAACCAGGTTGATCCTGTTGAACATAGCCAGCAAAAAGCAATTCTCAAACGTTTGAAGCAAAACATAGCATCAAGATATAGGTACAGCGTCACACTAAGGTACGCATGCATAGCGTTGCATCTTTTATCTCATAAACATAAGAAATTGTCACAAAAATCAGGATATGTAAAATACCTTAAGCTTCAGAATCTCCTTGCTTAATGCATCTTTTAAACCGTCTGTTTCCTATAATTCCAAAGTTGCTCACGTCTATCAACAAGTTCAGTGATAACAAGACATAATAGTTTTAAGTACTTGAGATCTCTCTAAAGGCATTCACTACGTAACAAGTAGTATTTCAAAAGGCTAAAATCATACCTCCTGAGACCAACCATCGACAACAAAAACATCCAAAGAAAAACCATCGACAGTGGAGAAAGCATGAGCCTCTTGAATATTCAATCCAAGCTCACCAAGCAGGGAAGTAAGCTAAAACAGAAAATCATTTCTGACTCAAATTGTCAAAAGAATGGAACAAGTAACCATCCTCTACATGACAGTCTGTAACGAAGCATCAAATATTGTGGCAAATTTTAAGAGCTTAAGCAACAAGTTGTTGTGGCAAAATTTTACTGAGGTTAAACGAAGGACCACCAACCTGACTAAGGAGTTTAGGCTTGTCGATGGTTGAGAAGGTGATCTCATGCATTGGTCTGCATAATTGGCAGCAAAATAAGTTAGGAATGAACAAAACCATTCAGAGAAACAAAATTTTAATAATAAATCGTACCGAGTAGTGAGAGTTGCATTAACAGCACTATCAACATCTTCAACAATTTTATTTCCAAGAGTAATCGCCTCAAAATTTGGAGAAGAGCCAAAAGTCGGAGGTGCAAGAACCCTATAAACAAGAAGAAATGGTACTGTTAAAAAAAGAAAGTAGGAAGCTGAAAATGGATCTGATTTCGATAGAAAATCCCTAACCCCTGGCCGCTAGTGTGGCTAGAGCTTTGAGCATCTTCCTCCAACGCAGGGTCAGACTCCGCAGAGTTTCTGGGAGCAACCTGACCAGAGAAAACCAATAAACACACAAAAGAAGCTTTTCATCATCACTGAGAACTCAATTTGATCACCTGTACGCTATGAACATCAAACACAGGCCTCGTTGCAGGATCTTCCGCCAGTTTCAGTAATCTCTGATGTGTGAGAACATCTTCTGCTCTCTCAACTTTAACATCCAGAGCATATCTAGAAACACTCAAAGATAAAAATGCCAAATACAATGAAATAAACATTACTAAAACAAACTAATAGACTTGATTCAATTGATGAACATATACAAACCCTGGAACGAAAATTTAATCCAATTGATCAAGCCGATAGATAACAAAACCCTAATGAAACAGTTGAATCAAAGAAGAAGAAGATTACCGAGCGGGAAGACGATTGAAATGTTGCCAAAGCTGATCCTCGAAATCAGGAAGGGCAGCTTCCTCGTAGTTAGATTCCTGGAGTCGCTGTAAGATTTCGCCGTAGACGTCGAGTTTCATCCGGTAGTGTCTAGGGTTTTCCTGCGACGGCGAAGCCACGACGGCTCTGCTGCCGCAACTCTCCGATTCATCTGTGTTCGTCATCGGTACCAAGATCGAAAAAAATCTAAAAGACGATAGCTGAGAGAGGAGCAGAAACAACCTTCAGAGATTCTTGTGTAAACGCCGAGAGAGAGAGAGAGAGAAGAGAGACGTTACGGTGTGTTGTATGTAGAGAATAGCCACGTCATTAAGTGGGGACCACGTATTTTTTGTGGGTCACAAGACGCCCACTTATAAGTGGATTGGATACTGGATAGTGGTGCTCTTTTTATTCATTTTTATACACAACCAACGTATAATAAAATTTGAGATGACGTTATTAGTCGAAAAATACAACTTTGATATTGGTAGCTTTATGGTTATTATAACTCAAGTGACCTGTTTTCTATTCAAAAATAGAATGCAAAGTCACAGTTGAGTATCTACATTTGTGGTTTTTCTATATTTGTAAAATATAGAAGTAAAAAGAAGATTGGCCTAATCGCTTCAATGATTTGTGAAATGCATAGTAATCAATGTTTAATGATTTCTACATTAGGTCGGGGATTCGGTTTTCAGAAGAATCAATTACTTGCCATTGCAGATTATAAAATGAAAATCATGAAACCTTACCAAAAGTTCTAGATCCAGAAATGTTACAAATAGAGTCGTTCGTTGTGATATGTCCATTAAGATCATACATGTTGAACCGTCCACCAATCTGAATAGTACGGGAAAATCTACACTTGAAAATTTTATCTGTGAAGTTATTCATCATGATTGTATATATTACAAATAGTTAATCATTAAATGTAATAGGAATGTATAAGTTAGATGATGATTTAATCGACAACTTGACAAATGTTAGAAAAAATTCGCTTTTAATGATTTTTTTTCTAAAAGTAGTTGAAATTAAATAAATCTTCTTCTTACTATTTTAAATTCATGGTTTAATGTGTCTAGTATGTGTACGTAGTATAATCATCCCAACGATTTAGAGCTCTAAAATTTAACTACTCCTTCAAACAGTTGTAAGTAAATTAATTATTGACCATCATAAACTAGTTGGGTAGAGTAGATTAGCTAATTTACAAGAGCT